>NC_061114.1:171496304-171796304 GCF_002878395.1 Capsicum annuum | reverse complement strand
GATAGCTCCACGTCGCGCTAAGCTTTTAGGTCCTAGCCATCAATTTCTAGTAAGGACTTGCAATCTTGGTGCATCGCGCCAAGGCCTTAAATTGAGATTTTTAGTTTTCTAATTCCACATTTTTAATTTCCAAGGGGCTGTTTGGTCATTTTACTAAGCCCTAAACTCGTGCTAAACACAAAATTAAAGCCTAATAGGACATCATATGCCTATTATTCTCAAATTACTCAAAAGGGGATCCATTCTCTTCAAGAGCACAAAAACCCTAGCTCTCAAATTCAAGGTCAAATCTCAAGAACTCACCATCAATCCTCTCAAATTCATTAACCCAAGTCTGTTAAATGTTCATATATGGGTTCCTTTCTCCTATGGAGTCCAAGTATTCGATTTAAATTACAAAATTGTGATCTTTTCAAGTTATTTTGATTTTAAATTATTATTTCACTCATGAATCTCCATGAACTATAATTTTATACCATGTATAGAGGAAATTATTTTTGTTATTCAATTCTCTATGTTTTAATGCTATCATTCATTGAATTAATCATGATTTAGTACTATTCATTTTGAATTCATGCTATTGCTACAAGTTACCTAACATTCCTATGATTTGAACAAACTATCAACTACAAGTGTTTGACGAAATGCCTATAAGAATACATGTTTGATAAAAGCTCTCATGCTGTGTTCTCTAAGCTTAAGTAGCATGTTACTATTATTTCTTTTGAGTCCTAGTAGTATTGTATACATGAAAACCATAGCTGCTTATTTAGTCTTGTCTCAGTATCTTTAGAATATATATTATGAGCATTACTAGATCAGCCAGTTAAACTCAGAATAGTCAGTAACTCAGTGTCATTCAGTTGGGAGTAGGACTTAGCACCAAGCGAGTGTAGGGATGGAGGATTCCCCGTCAGATAGGCATAGTCATTAGTAGCAGTCCCTAAGCTCCAGAACTATGTATCCAGCGTAGGATATGAGAAGTCACCCATTAGTATAGGCTTAACTATCTTGCAGGGTAGTCCTTCGGGATAGTAAATCAGTATAGTGGATCCACATAACCAGCATTAGTACCCCTGTGGTATTGATACCTTTTCAACTGGGGTTACAGGTTGGACCCCAATTAGCTTAAATTGGGGAATGTTGGATGGATGATAGCTCCCACAGTCTTAGTCTAAGAATCAGATCAGTAGTTCAGTCTCAGTGTTATTTGGCCAAGGAATACAAATATCAGTTAGTTCAGTATTTTAATTTATAGACTTCTATTCAGTTCATGTTATATTCTTGGTCATGCATATACAGTATTTACAGATTTCATATATTTTTAGTATCTATAGATTTTATGCTCTCTATCCAGTATTCCATGTTTTACATGTATATTAAGATAATTATTATTCCTATTCATGAAACCATGCATGTCACCCTACCTGATTTAGCATACCAGTACAGTCAAAGTACTAATCGCATACCTTTCGTTTGCACTATGATGTAATAAATCATAGGTTCTGACGCCCACTTTTTGGATCGTGTTTAGATTTTTCAGACTCTCAGCAGTAGCAGTGGTGAGTCCTCATATTTTGAGGACAAAATATTTTATTTTATGCTTTCAGCCTAGTATTTAGTTAGAGTTAGTTGGGGCCTATCCCACCAACTCCCAGTTAGTCAGTTTAGAGGTTTTTTATATAATACAGTCAGTTATTTAATATTCAAACTTTAGTTGACATGACAGTTAGTTACTCAATTTATCTCAGATTTTAGTATTTATTCAGAATCATATAGTTATTTCTCCATATTCATAATTCAGTATTTTTTTCAGTTATTAAAACCTTATGGCATATCAGTTATTCTTCTATATTCATGATTGTGTTATTTAGTGCTCACAGTAGGTACCAACTCATGGGTTAGCTTATGGTCCCTCAGGACTGTAAGCATCGTGTGACGTCCAGGGTGTACTCTCAGGGCGTTACGAACTTGGTATCAGAGCCTAAGGTTTTAAAGTGTCCTAGGTATTCTGAAAGTCATGTCAAGTAGAGTCTTGTGCATGGGTGTGTAGCGCGCCACACTTATGGGCAGGAGGCTACAAGGCGTTACAAAAAAGTTTCCCTTCTTTCAGTATTCATGTCATACGAGTGAGCATGTGCTCAAGTTAAAATCTTAGTTTTATCTATTTTTTCTTTTATTTACAGAGCATACCCCTCAAAAAGAATAATAGAAGAGGAGAAGGAAACCATCCAGCACTTCCACCCGTCTAAGAAGATCCTCTAGATGAGCATGTCTCTCATGCAGAATTCAGGGCTGCATTTACCACTCTTGCTAACTCCGTAGTAGCTCAGAATGAATGAACAACTGCTGTTATGGCCAATCCAGTGGTCAATACTACTGCAACTAGAATTTGAGACTTCACCCAAATGAATCCTTTTTTTTCACGGGATCTAAATCAGAAGAGGATCCATAGGAATTCTTAGATATGGTTCAAAAGGTAACAGATGCTATGAGGGTGACATCTAGTGAGAGTGTTAAGTTGGCTGCATATCAGTTGTAGGATGTAGCCCATACTTGGTTTAAGCAGTGTAAAGTTGATATGGGTATTGGTGCAGGGCCTATAGAATGGGAAGAGTTTGCTACAACTTTCTTAGATAGATTCTTCCCATTGGAGTTGAGGAAGGCCAAAGTGTTAGAATTTATTAACTTGAGGTAGGGAAGCATGAGCGTGAAAAAGTATTCCCTCAAGTTTACTCAGTTATCTAGATATTCTCCTTATGTGGTAGCTAACAGCAGGTTCAAAATTAGTAAGTTTATGTTTGGCGTATCTAATAGTGTGGTCAAGGAGTGCAAGACTGTAATGCTGATTAGGGGGATGAACTTGTCTAGGTTGATGTTCTATGCTCAACAAATTGAGGAGCAGAAGATTAAGAAGAGGGAGAGAAGAAATAATAGAGCTAGGATGGGCAATTTTAATTTTAGCCAACCAAGGTCAGAAGATGGTAACCGTCCTCAATTTCATCAGAGGTCTTCAACCCAGCACCCACTTCACCTAGTGCCCCAGTACCCAAATTTGGAAATGATAATAGGGATAGAGAACTAGGCTCTAAGTCTTAAGGCAGTGTTAACAGTGCCCTTATGAACCCTCTATGTCAGAAATATGGTAGATATTATCAGGGTAAGTATAGAGCGGGTAGTGATGCGTGCTTTGGATATGCCAATCCAGTCTATTAGATTCAGGAGTGTCGGGTAGTATCTTAGAGAGGTAGGGATTTATGCTAATAGGGCCAGTCCCATCAGTCGTCAGTTCCATTTGATCGCTCGACTCAGCAGGGTGTCGCTTTCAGTGCTACTAGTGGTCAGCGTCCGAATAGATTATATGCTCTTTAGTCTCTCCAAGATCAGGAAAATTCTTTTGACGTAGTTATTGGTACATTACAGGTCTTTCACTTACATGTTTATGCTTTAATAGACCATGGAGCTTCTCTTTCTTTTGTAACTCCATATATGTTGGTGTTTCCATTATAGCCAGGTAGGCATACAAAAACTGTCTGGTCATAATATCTCTTAAAGTTACCTAAGTTGATCTCTTAGAGTTAGAGATGATGGATTTTGATGTCATTCTCGGCATGGATTGGCTCAACTCATGCTATGCCTCAGTTGATTGTAGAAATAGAATAGTTTATTTTTAGTTTTTGAATAAACCAGTCCTTAAATGGAGGGGTAGTACCACAGTGCTTAAGGGTCAGTTGATTTCATACCTTAGAGCGAGAAAGATGATATCCAAGGGGTGTATTTACCATCTTGTTTGAGTCGAGAACTCTAGCTTAGAAACTTCAAATCTTGAGTTAGTTCTAGTAGTAATGAATTCTCAGATGTGTTCTCTGAAGATCTTTCCAGAGTTCATCCCGAAAGGGAAATCGATTTCAGAATAGACCTTCTCCTAGATACTCAGCCTATATTTATTTCGCCCTACAAAGTGACTCCAGATGAACTCAGAGAATTGAAAGAACAATTTAGAATTGAAAGAACAATTTAAGTATTTCCTAGATAAGGGATTCATTAGGCCCAGAGTCTCCCTATGGGACACAACAGTTCTTTTCGTGCGTAAGAAAGATTATTCTCTCAGAATGTGTATAGACTACTGTCAATTTGACCAACTTTAGGGTGCCAGCTACTTTTCCAAGATAGACCTCATATTAGGCTATCATCAGCTCAGGGTCAGGGAATGTATCATTTTAAAATATCTTTTTGAACTCGGTATGGTAACTTCAAATTTCTAGTCATGTCCTTTGGTCTCACGAATGCCCCAGAATCCTTAATGGACTTGATAAATTGAGTGTTCAAGTAGTACTTGGATATGTTCATCATAGTCTTCATTAATGACATTCTTGTTTACTCCAGTAGCGCAAATGATCATGCAGACCATCTCAGAATAGTGTTACAGACTCTTAAAGATCATCAATTGTTTGCTAAATTCAGTAAGTATGAATTCTGGCTAAGATTAGTAGCTTTTCTCCTGGTGATGGCATTAGAGTTGATCCTCAAATGACCAAGGTGGTGAGAAACTGGCCTAGACCCATCTCTCCATCAGGTATCAGGAGTTTTTTGGGTTTGGCTGGCTATTATCGTTGGTTTGTTAAAGGGTTTTCATCTATTGCATCCCTCATGTACAGATTGACTCAACAGAAAGTTAAGTTTAAGTGGTCAAATTCTTGTGAGAAGAGTTTTTAGGAGTTGAAGACTCGACTCACCTCGGCCCCAGTTCTTACCTTGCCAGATAGTTTAGATGGTTTTGTTGATTACTGGGATGCATCCAGAGTAGGTTTGGGTTGTGTCCTTAGGTAGAAAAGGATAGGTTATAGTCTAAGCCTCTAGGCAGCTTAAGCCCAATGAGAAGAATTATCTGACTCATGATCTTGAGATAGCAGTCGTAGTGTTTGCCTTAAAGATTTGGAGGCATTACTTGTGTGGGGTGCATGTTGATGTGTTCATAGATCACAAAAGCTTGCAGTACGTGCTTTCACAGAAAGACTTGAATTTATGCCAGAGCAGGTGGCTAGAATTATTGAAAGATTATGAAATGAGTGTTCTATATCTTTCGGGCAAGGCCAATGTAGTGACAGATGTTCTCAGTAGATTGTCTATGGGTAGTGTTGCTTATGTTATGGATGATAAGAAGAAATTAGCTCAGGAAGTTTATCAGCTTTCCCGACTAGGTGTTTGCCTAGTCGATTCAGCAGAAGGTAGAATATGGGTGCAGAGTAGTTTAGAATCCTCTTTAGTTTTTGAAGTAAAGAAAAAGCAGGATAGAGATCCCAGTCTAGTTACGTTGAAAGAATCAGTCAGAGATTAGAAGGTGGAGGTTTTTTCCCAATAGCGAGATGGTGTGCTGCGTTGTTAGGGTTGGCTATGTGTGCCTAGTGTAGATGACTTGAGGCAATGAATTCTTGCAGAAGAGCTGGTGCGTGGTAGTTTATTTATCCAGAGTCCGCTACGGGAGATCTATTGGTGGAGTAGGATGAAGAGGGATATTGCAGAGTTTGTAGCTAAGTGCTCTATGTGTTAGCAAGTTAAGATTAAGCACCAGAAGCCTAGTGGGTCCATACAGGAGTTTAGCATTGCTAAATGGATTGGAAGAAGTGAACATGGACTTTATCGTAGACAGGATGAACAAATTAGCTCATTTCTTGTCAGTTCATACCTTTTATTCAGCCGAGGACTATACCAAACTCTATCTTAGAGAGTTAGTTAGGGTTGCACGGTGTTCCCTTATCTATCATCTCTGATAGAGGTACCTAGTTTACCTCTCACTTCTGGAAAGCATTTCAAAAGGGTATTGGTACCCAAGTCCATCTCAGCATAGCCTTCCACCCTCAGACAGATAGTCAATAAGAAAGGACTATTCAGACTCTTGAAGATATGCTTAGAGAATGCGTAGTTGATTTTAAAGGTAGTTAGGATGACCACTTGCCTTTGATCGAATTCGCATATATTAATAGCTATCATTCTAGTATCTAGATGGCTTCGTTTGAGGCTCTTTATGATAGGAGATGTAGATCTCTAATTGGTTGGTTTGAAGTAGGTGAGGCCGTGGTAGTAGGGCCTGACTTGGTGTTTGATGCCTTAGAGAAGGTTCAGTTGATCAGAGAAAAGCTTAGAGAATCCCAGAGACAACAGAAGTCATATGCAAATATGAGAAGAAAGGATCTCAAGTTTGAGATCAGTGATTCTGTGTACTTAAAAATATCTCCCATGAAGAGGGTAAAGATGTTCGGCAAGAAAGGGAAACTTAGTCCCCGCTATGTCGGTCCTTTTAGAATTCTTAGTCTTTTTGGAAAGGTATCTTACAAGCTTGAGTTGCCTTTAGATCTATCTATAATACACCCAGTGTTCCATGTCTCATTGTTGAAGAAATGTATTGGTGATCCAGCTTTATTGTTCCCCTAGAAAGCATAGATGTTTAGAACAGTCTTTCCTATGAGGAAGTTCCAGTCAAAATTCTTGATCATCAAGTTCGTAGACTAAGGAAAAGAGAAGTTCCATTAGTCAAAGTTCTTTGGCAAAATTAGTCCATTGAGGGAGCCACATAGGAAGCAGAAGGTATTATATCATAGGTTCTGACGCCCAGTTCCCAAATTGCATTTAGACTTCACAGACTCTGAGCAGTAGCAGTGGTGAGTCCTCATATTTTGAGGATGAAATATTTTATTTCATACTTTCAGCCTAGTAGTTAGTTGGGACCTGTCCTATCAACTCTTAGTTAGTCGGTTTAGAGACTTTTCAAACAATACAGTCAGTTATTCTGTATTCAAATTTTAGTTGACATAGCAGTTAGTTATTTAGTTTATCTCAGATTTCAGTATTTATTCAGACTTAGATAATTATTTCTTCAGATTCATAATTTAGTGTTTGTTTCAGTTCTTAAAACCTTATGGCATATCAATTATTCTTCTGCATTTATGATTGTGTTATTTAGTTCTTACAGCAGGTACCAGCTCATGGGTTAGTTTGTTGTCCCTCGGGACTGTAAGCATCGTATGATTCCAGGGTGTACTCTCGGGACATTACAAGTTAATGGGACAAGTCCCCAACTAACTCCGACTAACTACTAAACTGAAATACTGAAATAGAGAGAATCTGTCCTCAATATATAAGGACATACCACTACTGCTGCTGCTGATACGTTGGAATGACTAAGCACGATTGGGTACCTGAGTGTCCAAACCTATGATATAAGATGTCATAACGCAAGAAATAAGTATGCGACCAGCACTTTGAATGTACTGGTATGCTAGATGAGGTTAGGCTAATATGCATAGGTTATGTGCAAGAGTAATAACTGACTGAATAAATAGTATGAGGTAACTGAATTATTGATATGAATCTGTGAATGCTGTAAAATCTAAGAATGCATGACCAACCATACAACAAGATTCTAAAATTCTGTAAACTGAAATAATGAAACCTGATAACTGTATGCTTTGGTCAATGCAAACTTGAACTAAATTATACTGAATACTGGACTGAGACTATAGAAGGTATCATCTAATCGACAGGCCCCAATCTAAGTTAATCGGGGTCCAACTTGTAACCCCATTGGAAGGGTATCTGTATCGTGCCATGGGGACTAAAAATTTCTATGTGTATCCATTAAATTGGTGACCCGAAGTACTAAAGATTCACCATAATCTAGCAGGAGGACTTATAAGATTCGAGTAAACCCTAAACTGGAAGAAAGACATCACAACCTACGCTAGCTATGTAGTTTTATAACTCAGGGATTGCTACTAAGGGTCACACCCTAATTTTGCAGGAATGCTCATATTCTTGGGTTCGTTCGGTACTGAATCTTACTTCCAACTAAACTAGCATTGAACACTAGATGGGACTAAACTTAATTGAACCCACAACTGATCGTATTAACTAACTAAATGTCATTGCTTATAGTATGACTTAAATCATTTTGTAGATACAGAAAACTAGGTAAACAACTAAATTTTGGGTATTCATCATCCACAAAACTCGATAACAATAACAATAAGGCATATTAAAGCTTCAAAAATCATAATAAGTAGTCATTGTTCAAACTCAATCATTTAGGCATTTCATCAAACACTTGGAATTCACAGGCTTAAGCATGAGAATAGTTTAAACATGTAATATAGCATAATTGAAATACTAAAATCATGGATTAACGTTGAACAAGTGAATAAGCACCATTCAAGCATGTCAAGGCTAGTTCCAATGAAACCATATGATAACATAATTTGAAATCTAAGTTCATAATAGCTTCATGAAGACAACTCACAATAACAAGTAAAAATCATAAATTTAATCTTTAAAATGAGTTCTTGCTCTCCATGGGTGAAAAGGACCCATGAATGAACATCTAACATAACTTAAAAACCTAAATCGTTGACAAGAAACACAATTCCTTAAGCTTCCTTAGAGATTATTGAATTTGGGAACTTGTTTTTCTTGAAAGGAAGGGAGTTTAATTTGATGAACTAGGGAAGAGCTTAGGTTTATTTGAGATTAAAATTAGGGATTTTTGGCAGAATATACCTTAATTGAAGGCAAATCTTGTGTTAATACGGATTGGGGCTATGGGAAAAGACAAGACTGCCCTTCTGTAATTTAAATTTGAATGGAATGTGGAATTAAGCTCCACCGCAACGCAATGACCTCTTCATCGCTATACCCACCATGACACTGTGCAATCTCAGTGAGGTTCTAAAATTGAAATCCAAACGTGCCTCAACCCTTGTCTAAAAAATCCAAAACTTTCCCATAACATGCTACTTACACCACTGAATATGAATTAACTCAAAAACTTATGTATCTGGGTCGGAAAGTCACTTTATAAATCATTAAATTTAAGAGGCCAAAATAAAACTATGTCACCAACTCTTAGCTAAATGTTCAGGTTCTAAGCCTCTTATGCCTGTACTATGAGGTGACTGAGCTAAGTCTAATATAGGGTATTATAATATCTCCGCCTGGGAATATTCATCCTCAAATGAGACTAATTAAGCGAGTATACTGATGAACTGAGATTACTTGCTGAACATACATAGTTGAAACATGATTACATGATTGAACTGATTTGTGTATGCAGAAAATAACATAAAGATGATATAGTTGGAACTGAAAATAGAAATGAGGTAATCGAAGGAAAACTGTTACCTTAAGTTGAGTTTGGATTTGTGGAGAAAATATGAGGGTACTTGGTTTGCATATCTTCTTCTGCTTCCCAAGTGGCTCTCAAACAGACTGGTTCCGCCAAATTACTTTGACCAAGGAAACTTCATTGTTCCTCAGTCTGCGAATCTGACGATCAAGGATCTCAATTGGGATCTCTTCATAGGAAAGGTTGTTTTGAACATCTATGCTTTCTAAGGGCACTACAACAGTTGGGTCTCCAATACAATTCTTTAATAGGGATGATGGAACACTGGATATACCGATGCCAAATCTGCAGGCAACTCAAGCTCGTAAGCTACCTTTCCAAAATGACTCAAGATCCTGTAAGGGCCTACATATCGGGTACTAAGCTTTCACTTCTTGGCAGGTATCTTCACTCTTTTCAAGGGAAAGATCTTCAAATATACCAAATCTCTAACCTCAAACTCAAGATCTCTTCTCCTCACATTTGCATACAATTTGTGTCGGCTTTGGGATGTCTTAAGCCTCTTACTAATCAACTAAAATTTCTCCAAGGCATCAAACCATGAATCTTGCCCTATCAATACAGTCTTACATACCTCAAACCAACTAATAGGAGATATACATATCCTCCCATAGAGAGCCTCAAATGGAGCCATCTAAATACTGGAGTGATAACTAATATTGTAGGCAAACTCAATCAATGGTAAGTGATCATCCCAACTAACCTTAAAGTTGATAACACATGCTCACAACATGTCCTCTAGCTTTTCTCTGCATCAAAACACAACCCAAACCAACTTTGGAAGCATCACAGTAAACAAAAAACCCATTTGAACCATTTGGCAAGGTCAACAATGGGGCCGAGGAGAGTCGAGTCTTCAACTCTTGAAAATTCTTTTCACAAGAATATGACCACTGAAACTTGATGAAAACCCTTCAAAAAACATTGGTAATAGCCAACCAAATCCAAGAAACTCCTAATATCTGAAGGAGAAATGGGTCTGGGCCAGTTTCTCACAAGCTAACCCATGAGCTGGTACCTTCTATGATCACTAAATAAAATTCATAATAAATAAACATGTGTGGAATTTAACTGAAGAACACCATAAGGTTTTTAATGCTGAAACGTGCGATTTAAATCATAAATTTGAAAATGTCTTAAATTAATTTTGAAAAGACTGTTAATAACAACTAATAAATTGACTAACTATCTTAAAGCCTCTAACTGACTGAGGAGTTGATGGGACAAATCCCCAACTAACGCCAACTGGATATTGAAATAAAATAGATAGAAATAGTCCTCAATATATAAGGACTCACTACTATTGCTGTTGTTGATGCACTGGAATATCTAAGTACAGTTGGGAACCTGAGCATTCGAACCTATGATATAACTCATCATAGCATAAGAAACGAGTATGCAATTAGTACTTTGAATGTACTTGTATGCTAAATAAGGTTAGGGTAATATGCATGGGTTATGTGCATGAGTAATAACTGACTGAATGAGTAGCATAAGGTAACTAAATTACTGATATGAATGTGTAAATACTATAAAAGCTGAGAATGCATGACCTAGCATATAACATGATTATAAAATAGTCTGTAAATTAAAATAATAGAACCTTATAACTAAATAACTAATAACTGTATAATATGGTTAATGCAAACTTGAACTGAATCATACTGAATACTGGATTGAGACTCTGGGAGGTATCATCTAATTGACATGCCTTAATCTGAGCTAATCAAAGTCTAACCTATAACCCTAGTTGGAAGGGTGTCAGTATGGTGTAATGGGTACTGACAATGTTTGTGTGGATCCACTAAATTGGTGTCCTGAAGGACTATAGAGTCACCCTAATTTGGCAGGAGTATTTATGAGATTTGAGTCTACCCTAAAATAGCAGGAAGACATCTCAACCTACACTAGCTACGTAGTTCTTCAACCCTAATCTAGTAGGAATTCCCCTATCCTTAGGTTCGCTCGGTGCTGAATCCTACTCCCAACTGAACTGACACTGATCACTAGATGGGACTAAGCTTTATTGAACCCACAACTGACCGTATTAACTAACTAAATGACATTGCTCATAGTATGACTGAAATCATTCTGTAGATACTAAAAACTAGGTAAATAGCTAAATTTTGGGCAGTCATAATCCCCCAAATTGGATAACAATAACAATAGGACATACTAAAGCTTCGAAAACCATAATAAGTAGTCATTGTTCAAGCTCAATTATTTAGGCATTTCATCAAATACTTGGAATTCATGGGCTTAAGCATGGAACAATTGCATAATTGCAATACTAAAATCATGGATTAAGATTTAATAAGAAATTAAGCACCATTCAAATGTGTCAAGGCTAATTCCAACAAAACCATATAATAAACATAATTTAAAATCTAAGTTCATAATAACTTTACGAAGATAACTCACAATAACAAGTAAAAATCATAACTTTAATATTGAAAATGGGTTCTTGGACGTCATGGGTGAAAAGGACCCATGAATGAACATCTAACATACCTTAAAAGCTTCAATCCTTGAAAAGAGACACAATTTCTTAAGCTTCTTTAGAGATTCTTGAATTTGGGACCTTTTTTTGTTGAAAGGAAGAGAGTTTAATTTGATGAACTAGGGAAGAGATTAGGGTTTATTAGAGAGAAAAATTGGGGATTTTGGGCATTATATGCCTTCACTGAATCCAAATCTTGTGTTAATATGGATTGGGGAAATATGAAAAGACAAGACTACCTTTCTACAATTTAAATTCATAAATGAAATGCGAAATTGAGCTCCACCGCGATGCGATGACCTCTTCATTTATATACCCACCGCAACATTGAGCAATGGCGGTGAGCATCTGGGATTGAAATCTAAATGTGGCTCAACCCTCGTACAAACAATCTAAAACTTTTCCAAAATATGCTACTTACACCCCTGAATTTGAATTAACTCAAAAACTTACGTCTCGGGGTCGAGAAGGTCACTTTATAAATCATCAAAGTTAAGAGACTAAAAATAAAACTAAGTACCCAAAACTTACCTAAATTTTTAGGTTCTAAGCCTCTTATGCATGCACTATTAGCTGAGCTCAGCTAAGTTTAATACGGGGTATTAAAACGTCAGATGGAAAAATGGGCTGCATCAACAGATCCAAAATATCAATTCTAGGGTGGTAACATGGTTGGTATGATTTTATAGCTTTTAAATCTCATCTCGAGCCTCAGTTCGAAAGTTGTGATGTTGGGTTTCGGGGTTAACTTTGTGAAATTAATGTATCTTCAAAAATTTGATATATCCATTGAGTTTGGAGCATCAAATTTGATAGGGTATCAGATTTAATTTACGTTCATGGGATTTCGTATGAATTTCGAGGGGTCTGTAGAGATTTGAACCCTACATATACCCATGTTTTCCCATTTTCCCCTATTTTTGAGACTTGGAACTTAGCTTTTCATACTTTTGAGCAATTTCTTCTATTTCTAATCTTGGGTAAGCTTCTAAACACCTATTTCAACTACTTTACCCCAATTTTATCATCCATTTCTTGTTTTAACATGAATTAAAGTGAAAATTAGGGATTTTGTCAAGAAGAAAATTATATTTCTTTAATTTAAACCTCGATTTCAATCTATTTTTCTCTTGGGTAAGTTTATAATATTATTATTATTACTTTTCTATCAATTTCATCTTCAAAACAACTTTAATTCTTAATTTTTAAAATGGATTTCGGGAATTTTACCTGGTAAAGCTAGAGATTGATTTTTCTTCAATTTCGACCTCGTTTTAAACTCATTTTTGTTTGGATTTTCATATGTAGACTTATAAAAACATGGAGAACATGAGTTTTAAAAATAAAATTATGATTTTGCCCTTATTTTTTGGAAATTCATTTCGAGAGTTCGTTTTGACCTCGTGTTGTAAATAGGCTATATGTTATCATTGGCTTTATTTTGATGCATAGATTTTATATTGTAATGTTTTAAATAATTCTAGTCCTTTTCGTTGGGTGTAAGGATTTGGATTAAAGGCCTTCTATACCATTTTTTTGTTATTCGAGGTAGGTTATGGCTGAACTTCTTTCAGACTGGGTTGGGTAGTTAATGTTGATACAAAATCATGTTATGAGTGTGGTAAATAATCATGAAAATGTCAAAGATTATTGTGGTGTGCCATTGTTGGGGTGTATATGTTGATGTATTTGGTAGTTTTGGAATATTATTTGCCATATGTGATCATGTGGGGTCTCATATAATATTGTTGTCCTTGTATATTTAAAACTGATTATATATTGCTAATGAGAATGCCTAACATGGCATTAATTGTATATTGTGATGTATTCATACTCTATTGTCATGTGAATTGTGTTGATTTCATGGATGGTTGGAAAATTAATTGTATATTTGGATCACTTGGTTGGTATATTAGTTGGATATTGAAACACTCATGTTGGTTGGTCATGAGAATTTTATCCTTATATCATAGTTATTTATGAAACATTGATACCACTATGGAAATGCTGAAACACTGGCTTTTTTCTAATAGAAAATATGACATCTTAAAAAAAAAATTCCTCGAGAGATGTGTTGGGGAGGAGATGTATATTGTATTAGGATTGATGAATCCCCTATGGGTACTACATCATAAAGCTTTAGATCCATAGGTGTATATGAAGGTTGTGCGTCAACCTCATGCATTACATCAGCATCATCATCATTTTTATTGTATTTACATTATTATGCTTGTGTAGTGATTGTATTTCTGTGTTGACTTATTACCAATCCATTTGTTCTATCTCCTTTTATTTATATTGATATTCCCTTATACGTTTATTCTTCTTTGCTCTACTTGCATGTGGTATACTGTATACTTGAGAATCCCTTTTTGGTGTTTGCTGTAAATATGTGAGTATTATAGAACTGTTAGTGCAAGTGGTGTGGGCTACCATTGTGGGATATTTTCTGATTGTACGTGATGTGCCCTTAGTGTGTACTTTTGAATGCTTTATTTTATATTTTACTCAGTTAACCTATCATATGTGAGTATTTTATATTTTTCTTGATAAGCCTATCATACCTACAGATTACAAGTGGATTATACTCACCCCTACTGTACCCTTTCAGTGCAAATCCTGGTTTAAGTGTGCCTCACAGTGGTTGATTCGGGCACCTTCAAAGTTATTCAAGGTAGTGGTTGGATTTCATGCAACTAGAGTTTGCTTCTATCTTTCTATATTAGACTATGTGTTTACTAGTATTCAGAGACAGTTCTTCTTGTTAGATTTCTTATGTATTTGATTCATGAATTATATTAGTAGTTCTTACACTGTGACACTAGGTTTTGGGAGTTGTGGCATTATTGGTTAAGTTTCTTTCTATTTTGTTATATGTACGTGGTTCAACTTCATTCTAGAAGCCTTTCCTTGGGGCTATTATTGTCTTTTCTCCTAGTGTATTAGTTTGGGTGATAGGCTTACTTATTAAGGTTCACCGAGACAAGTGCCATCATGGCCTTTGGTATTTGGGTCTTAATAAATTAGTATTGGATTAACCAGGTTTGTTGGTCTCTATAGTGTAAGAATGGGATGTCTAATAGAGTCTCACGGATTGATACATAGACTTTCATATCTATCTACGAGAGGCTATAGGATGTCTTTAGGAAATTTTCCTTAGTTTGTTCCTTATTGTGCAGATTTTTTTTATACCTTATGTTCTAAGTTATGTTTTATTCTTTTCTACACATATGGTGTTGACTAGGTCTCGTAAGGTTAGAGATGCAGAGCCCTCATCCGAGGAGAGAGCCTAGTTTCGAGGGTGAGTTACGAGTCAGTGATGGACTAGAGGTATTGGATGGACACGTAAATCTGGACTATCTAGGAGTAGTGCTAGGGGACTCTCCCCCGAGCCTCGTGTTGATCTTGTTAGAGGTATGAGTTTTACTTCAGTTCTACCAATTTCTTCTACCCAAGTCTTGGAGGGATTGTTGATTTATTTGTTGTCCCATTTGGAGGGTGATCTTTTGAGTCTTCCTGGCTTTCCCGAGCTTCGAGTATTGTATCCCCGTCCATGTCAGAGTCTGATTATGGTGTTTCTCTAACTGCGAGTGTGGATCCCCCTGTGGTACCTACTTCTTCTTTCGATACTAAATAGACTCTAAGTGTTATTTCTCCTTTAACGCCTGTATCTGAGTATGGTATTTCAAAATCAAGAGTTTAACCTTCGTCTATGTTACTTACCTAGGTGGGAGCTCAGCCTGCCATATTCACCATGCCTTCTCTTGTTATGAGTACAATTATATCTTCTGAGGATCAAAAAAGGTTTGAGAGATTCACTCATTTGGGTGTCCCTACGTTTAGTAGTGCTATTGGCGAGGATGCCTATGGATTCTTGATTTACTATCGTGAGAAGTTGCATAATTTGGATTTCCTTTAGTTGCATGGTGTCGCATATACTACTTATCAGTTGAGAGATATTGGTAGAGATTGGTAGAGGTCCCTTGTTAGTTGCATGCCTCTTGATTTTCTCGAGATGACTTGGGATTAGTTTGTTGAGGCCTTTTTATAGAGGTTTTTGCCTTACGACTTAAGGGATTAGATGAGAGATAAGTTTGCTCTCCTAGAGCAGGGTTCTATAACTATTATAGAGTATGAGGCACACATCTATGCCTTATTTAAATATTTCTATGCCAGTATTGCCATCGAGTCTGAGATGATTCAGAAGTTCTTAAAGGGTTTGGATGTATGTCTTCAGTTAGCTATATCTTATATGGTCGTATTTGGAGCATCTTTTTAATGTAATAGTAGATCATACTAAGATGACTGAGGGTGTTCTTCTAGCATCTCAGGGATATGCCAAGAAGGTGCACCATTTTGGTGAGTTAGATGTCACACTTTTTGAGGTACGAATTCTAGAGGATTTTTGGATATCATGGTTGACCAGTGCAGGCATAGTGGGTCTTCTAGTTCAATAGTTAAGGGTGGCCATTTCGGTCCATCTGTACATCTTCCTATTGAGTTGAGTTATAGAGCTTGCCATATATGTGATGAGACTGGCCATTTGGCCAAGGACTATCCCCATTATATGTTCAGAGCTATTCTTATTTCAGTAATGAGAGGTAAAGGTTTGACCAGAGGTACGCGAGACAGAGGTAATGGTACCCGCGATGGTGGCCGTGGGGCTACTCAGGCAGTTGGTTGTCATGGATAATGCTATGCTATACTTGCCAAACCAGAGGTAGAGGATTTCGATGTTGTTATCACAAGTTTTGTCCTCGTTTGTTTCAGATCTGCATCTATGTTATTTGATCTGGGATCAACTTTCTCTGATGTGTTTGTGTATTTTGTTTTGGGTTTTGATTTTGCTAGTGAGCCTCTTACCATGCCTATTAATGTATCTACTCCTCTAGAAGACTCTTTAGTAGTGGATAGAGTGTACCAATCCTGTGTTATGACTTTTTTTGGGCGTGAGACTTGGGTAGATTTGCTTGTCTTAGATATGGTTAACTTCAACGTTATCTTGAATATGGTTTGGTTGGCTCTTCATCATACTATCCTAGATTATTATGTTAAGATCATGACTTTAGCTTAGCCGGGTGTGCCAAGGATAGCTTGGAAGGGTGAAATTTATTTAGGTCCGAAGACGGTTGTATCTTATGCCTAGGCTCGTCAATTGGTTTAGAGGGGATGTTTGTCTTATTTGTCTCATATTCGTGATAGTATTGCTTTACCTCCTTCTTTGGATTCTATTTGTGTTGTCTATGAGTTTATGGATGTGTTCCCTACGAATTTGTTTGGCATAGCTCCAGATCAAGATATTTATTTTTCTGTTGATGTTGAGCCAGGCACCATGCCTATTTCTATTCCCCTTATAAAATGGCCCAATCGAGTTGAAGGATAAGTCATAGAAGCTATTGCATAAGTGAGTTATTCGACCTAGTGTATCACCTTGGGGTTTGCCTGTCTTGTTTGTGAAAAAGAAACATGGGTCTATACATATATGCATTGATTATCAGCAATTGAACAAGGTGACGATTAGGAATAAGTATCCTCTTTCTCGTATTGATGATTTTTTTGACCAAATTCAATGTGCTTCAGTATTTTTGAAGATTGATTTGAGATCTAGGTACCACCATTTGATGATTGGAGCTTCGGATATTTGATGTGTGAGCTAATGTTAACACATTTTAGGCTTTTAACTAAGAATAATTACAAATTCTTAAGCAATTTTTGTCATTTTTGATTGTTTTATGTTTGATTTTGCAGTAGAAGCTAAAACGCTAGAGAATCAACAAGGATGGAAACAAAAGAGTTGAAATATGAAGTAAATAGAGGCAAAGTGTGGCTGATGATATTTCTGATAAGTCGTCAGCCCTGTGATAAGCTATCAGCTTCATCGTCAACCATAGACAGAGAATGGACCTGAGTTGAGAGATGTGATGACATTTTGTGATAGGCCATCAAGGAGTAGATAAGTCGTTAAGATTGTCGTCATCCTAAGGCAGAACATGAGAGCTAAGGTAGAGGCTTGACGACATTTGTGATAATTCATCAAGGAGTTGATAAGACGTCACTATTTTTCGTTAGCCTAAGGCAGTGAGTATCAAAAACAAAGATGAGCTGATGACATTTGTGATAAGTCTTGTTTAACTCTGTAATTTTGTTTTCTTATTTAGGCTTAACTATTTAAAGTCTTGTTTAGGGTTTTCTTAAAAGTTTTGAGCTGGAGTTTTGAGATACGATATTTTGATATTTTCTCTCTCTAGTTTCTTGGCTTGAAAAAGTAATTACTTTGAAGGGATTATCATCATTATTTTGGGATTTCCATTATGATCTAATTTGAGAATCTCTAGTGTCTATTCATCTTATGGTAAGTTTATGTTTCAAATCATGAATACATCTAGTTGTTTTGATTATTATATCATGAGCGGCTAAACCCCTTTAACCTGAATTATGGGATCTAGGGTTAAGTATTGATAAGGTGCTAAGTGTTCAAGATTCGAAAGGTAATAATACTCCTTGATAAATCCAAGGTTTTAATTATTGTCTATTGGTTGTAAACAATATATAACACCTGCTTTGATTTTCTTGAGAAAGAAATCAAATATAGTGGGAAGTGAATTATCAACAGGGACTTGGAAACACTAAACTTCTATTTAATAATCAGCACTGTAACAAGGTTGGTTAACTAAGGTAAAATTTGGGCATTGAATATAAATTCCCGAGAGGATTAGTTAATTAAATGCTTAAGTAGGTTGAGAGATATTTAAGTATAACTTCAATAAAGATAACTTGTTGTCCTACCTACTGTGAGGATCTTGAACCACTATTAGCATCTGTCAAGTACCAAAACTCCTAGTACACATAATTCTTGTTTTTTCATAAACTCTTGATTACGAATACTGAAAACAAAGTGACCAACAATTATTTGTTAAACTCAAAACCCCCACTTCTGGAAACCTCCAACTATCAGTTGATTAAATCGCAAATGACTTATGTTCACACCATATTCCCTGTGGGATTCAACCCTAACTTAGTTGGGTTATATATTGACAATGATCGCTTACATTCTCATTGAGAGGTGTAGTTTGAGTGTTATCAAAAATGGCATCGTTGCCGGGGAATATGGTTGTAAAATGAAGTTTGTGTGCGCTAATTTACTGTTAGTCAAGTTTCCTAAGTTTACATTTATTTGTTGTTTTTGTTTATTGCAGGATCTTTATAGTGTATTCTAAGAACCAGAAGTCTGGAGACCCATTATTACCACTTAATCCGGAACAACAATGAATTGGAAGAATGGCAGAACAGTAAAAGGCTAATAGATTAGAAGCCTTAGCTAGAGCTCAGGTGAATGTACAAAATGTCGGTCAACAAGAACGACATCCAAATCCTGAGGGTGAAGATTTGGACGAGGAGGAGTTGCTGAATCTTGGTAACCCAAGGCGCGTAGAGCAAGTAGCTGCACCAGTACAACGTAATGTTAACAGGAACCGTCCATTCCAAAGAAGGCAAGACTACTAGATGATCTAGTATCACCTCAATGATGATGATGATGTCATGGACGGAGCAGGTAAAACCGGTGCAATCATTTCTCCATCGTTGGCACCTGGGGTGAAATTCAATATTACGAGTACTATGATTCAACTCCTTAATCTGAAGGGGTTGTTTGGTGGCCTTCCTGGGGATGACCCGAACTTGCATCTGGTGAATTTTGTCACCATCTATAAATCTATTGATAACCCAGGAGTGGGCCAGAAAGCTATTCGATTAAGATTATTTTCATTGTCTCTGTCTAGGAAGGCAACATTGTGGTTTAATGATCAGACACTCGATTCTATAACCAACTGCAGGCAGTTGAAAGAAGCTTTCCTAGAAAAGTTCTTTTCGCCTTCCAAGAGGGTACAGTTGAGGGATAAGATCAGAAACTTTAGGCAGCTCTTAACTGAAGCCTTGCATGAAACCTGGGAGAGATTCAAGAAGAAGCTGACACAGTGTTCGAACCACAACATGACAGACATACACTTGATGGAGACTTTGTATAGGGCTCTTAACTCTGTTACAAAGCCAATTGTAGATAATGCTGATGGTGGTTTATTTTTTAATCTTACATTCCCAGAGGCTTCAGAAATGCTAGAAAGGATGACCAAACAGAGTCGGGCATGGCATACTAGAGACTCTGTGGTGGACAGCCCCATTGCTTCTATGGGTATTACTGTAGAATAACGCAGAGGAGAAGAGGTGTATTACCAAGACATGTCTCACCTTAAAATGCATATGGACTTGCTAACCAAGCACTTGCTATCAGGAAAGATTGATAAGGTGAAAGTTAAATGATCGTAAGACAGAGTTGATGCTGATACAGAAAAAGAGGCAAACTATGTAATTAATTAGGGGGGTTTCTGAGGCAATAGCCAAGGGAATCAAGGTCAGAACTTTTATGATAAGCCTAGTTATAAAGATAGAGAGTAGGGAAATTGGAGGAATAAAAATGACAGGAGCGGGATATATATTTCTCCTGGTAATTGTGAGGCTGCTACAACAAGTTCTAAAAAGATGTCCATGGAGGACATGATGGCTAAGTTGTTGAAGAGAGTGGAGGCTACCAACTCTGGTGAGACCACCATGAAGACCGATCTGACATTCATCAGTCAGTTGGTAAACTCACACTCTACAGTAATCAAATAGTTAGAAAAGTAGATGAGCCAACTCTCTACAGTATTTAATCAGAGGAAAAGTGGAACATTACCAAGCACTAGAGTCCAAAATCCGTAAAATGATGGTTTATGCAGGGCGATTACCACTAGAAGTGGTAAGATATTACTTGGACCTTCTATGGGAAAACATGTAGTTGATGAGGTAGTTGAGGATGAACCAGAAGAAGGAGGTCCAGTGGAGTCTGAGAAGTTGGATAACTCTGATGATGCTCCGGAGAAAGAAAAAAGAAGGAGAAAGAGGTAGTGTTGAAAACTCTCCCGAGACCACCACCTTCCTTTCCTCAATGATTGAAGAAAAAATTAATGATGCAAAATTCAGCAAATTCATGGCAATGCTCAAACAATTGACGGTGAATGTGCCATTAGTTGAGGTACTCGAGCAAATGCTAGGTTATGCTAAGTTCATGAAGGACCTTGTGACTAAGAAAAGAGCGGTGAGATGTGAACTGAAGGTATTTTGTATGATGTGTTGGTGAAGGTAGCTAGCTTCATATTCCCTAAAGATTTTGTCATTCTAGACTGCGAGGTGGACTTTGAGATGCCCATAATCTTGGAACGACCTTTCCTCACAACCGGAAGTGTGTTGATTGATTTGAGAGATAATGAGCTCTTATTCAGGAAGAATGATGAGGTGGTGCAATTTTATATGTGAAAATCAATGAAGCAGCATATAGAAATAAGTGTGTTCTCGGTAGTTGATGTATATTATAAGGATAAACAGGAGGTGTCAATAGCGGAGCAACTTGTTGTCAATCCTTTAGCCGCAGTTATGATAAATTTTGATAGTGAAGGTATTGGGGAGTATGAAGAGTCTGTTTGTACTTTGGAAGGAATGGTTCATACCCTTATGCTCCTAAGAAGCTAGAACTTGATCTTGCTGGCCAACCAACACCACCGGCTAAGCCATCCATTGAAGACCCACCGGTGTTAGAATTGAAAGAACTTCTTGGGAATTTAAGGTACGTGTTTTTGGGCCACAAAAACATGCTACCCATTATTATTATGGCTGATTTGGGCAAGCAGCAGGTAGAAGCACTTATTTTCGTACTTCAGAGGTACAAGAGAGCAATCAGATGGATGATTGTAGATATTATTGGCATTCTCCCTAGCATCTGCACGTATAAAATACAACTTGAGGAAGATTGTGTTTTGATTATTGAGCACCAGTGCCGTCTTAACCCACTAATGCAAGAGGTGGTTAAAAATGAAATTATTAAGTGTTCAGATGCAGGAGTGGTTTACCTTATTTCATAAAGCAAATTGGTAAGCCTAGTTCAATGTGTGCCAGAAAAAGGTGGTATGACTGTAGTTTTAAATGACAAGAATAAGTTGATTCCACTTAGGCCTGTGATTGGGGGGAGAAATTTGCATGGACTACCGAAAACTAAACTCATGGACTTTGAAAGACCACTTTACGATGCTCTTTATGGACCAAATGCTTGATTGATTAGCCAGAAAAGGATGGTACTGCTTCTTAGATAGTTATTTTGGATATAATCATAGCTTTATTACTCCTGAAGATTAGGGGAAGACAACATTAATAAGCCCATATGGCTCCTTTACATTTAAGAGAATGCTATTTGGGCCGTGCAATGCACCTGCTACTTTTCAATGGTGCATGATGTCGATCTTCTTGAATATAGTGGAGGACACCATAGAGGTATTCATGGATAATTTCTCTATGGTGGGAGACTCATTTGAGTTTTGTTTGGTAAACCTGAGTATGGCCCTACAACGATGTGTTGAGTTCAATCTGGTGCTTAACTGGGAGAAATACCGCTTTATGGTAAAAGAGGGCATCATTACTGAGCACAAAATTTTAGGAAATGAGATAGAAGTTGATCGAGCCAAGGTCGAAGTTAATGAGAAACTACCACCTCCCATTTTAGTAAAGGGAGTTCGTAGTTTTCTTGGACATGCTGGCTTTTATCAGAGGTTTATAAAAGACTTCTCGAAGATTGCAACTCCACTTTGCAAACTTTTAGAGAATGAAGTGAAGTTTTCCTTCGATGATGAGTGCTTGAAGGAATTTGAATGCCTTAATAAGAAGCTGGTTGAGGCCCTTATTATTGTTGCACCAGATTGGTTAAAACCATTTAAGATCATATGTGATGCAAACGGTGTTGCCCTTGGCGCTGTATTGGGATAAAAGAAAGATAAACTATTTCATCCAATATATTATGCCAGCAAAGCACTAAATGAAGCGCAAAAGAACTACACCGTCACTGAGCAAGAACTCCTAGATGTAGTGTATGCTTTTGAGAAATTCAGGGCTTATCTACTTGGGACCAAGGTAGTGGTCCACACTGACCATGAAACCTTGAGGTATTTGATGGTAAGAAGGATGCAAAACCAATGTTGATTAGATGGGTATTGCTTCTACAAGAGTTTGACTTTAAAGTAAATAATAGAAAAGGTTGTGAAAATCAAGTTGCAGATCATCTGTCTAGAAAGAAAGATGAGCAGAAAAGTAATGAGGAAATGGAGATAAATGATATGTTTCCTAATGAGGAGATCTTGGCTGCTACTATGGAAAAGTTGCTGTGGTATGCTAATTTTGCAAATTATGTTATGAGTGAGGTCATTCCAGAAAATTTATCTTTCCATCAAAGAAAAAAATTCCTGCATGATAAATGAAATTACTTTTGGGATGGGCCGTATCTTTTTTGGTGATATGCTGACAATATTATAAGGAGATGTGTGCCAGAGGTGGATGTATTATGCATATTGGAGGCATATCTTGCTTCCCCAGTTTGAGGTCACCATGGACGTGACCGAACGGCTAGAAAGGTATTGCAGAGCGGTACTATTGGCCAACATTGTTCAAGGATGATCACGAGTTTGTGCTAAAATACGACCAATGTCAGAGGCAAGGTTCAATCTCCAAAATACATGAGATGCCTTTGACTAAGATGCTTGAAGTGGAATTGTTTGATGTCTGGGGCATTGATTTCATGGGTGCTTTTGTAAGCTCATACGGGATAAAGTATATTTTAGTTGCTGTTAACTATGTCTCAAAATGGGTCGAAGCTATTGCCTTGTCTGATAATGAAGGAAAGAGGGTTGTTTCTTTTCTCAAGAAGAATATCTTCTATCACTTTGGAGTACCATATATTATTATAAGCAATGGAGGATCTCATTTTTACAACAAAGTATTTCGAGCAGCGTTAGCAAAATATAGGGTAAAATAGCATAGAGTAGCCACTCCATATCACCCACAAACTTGTGGGCAAGTGGAGGTGTCAAATCAAGAGATTAAAGATATTCTAGCCAAAATGGTGAATGCTAGTTAGAAAGACTGGTCTTGAAAGCTCGATGATGCCTTGTGGGCATACCGGACTGCTTTCAAGACACCCATTGGCATGCCACCATTTCAGCTGGTCTATGGAAAAGTATGCAACTTACCCATAGAGCTAGAGCACAAGGTCTTATGGGTACTCAAAAGGTTGAATTTGAGTTAAAAGGAGGCAACAAAGCTGAGACTGGGACAACTGAATAAGATGGATGAATTCCTTCTTAGGGCATATAAATGAGCAGACCTATATAAAGAAGAGATAAAAAAGTATCATGATTGGATGATAGATAAATGAGACTTCCAAAAGGGTGACTTGGTGCTTCTGTTCAATTTCATACTCAAATTATTCTCAGGTAAGCTTAAATCCAAGTGGTCAGGCCTATTTAGAGTTAGCCAAGTCTACCCATCTAGAGTAGTGGAACTTGAAAATAAAGACGGTAGCACCTTTAAGGTAAATGGTCAATGAGTCAAACTTTATATTTGTCTAAAATAGTTGATAAAAAGTATCACTACTATCTGTCTTGATGAAGTCTGAAGTAATCGAGATATCTGAGTCGTGCCGTGATGTTAAATTAGGCGCTACATGGGAGGCAACCCATGATTCTTGTGTTTGATCCATTCTAGGTATGCTTTAACCCTTAGTTAGGATTTTTCTTTGATTTTAAGTTGAGGGTGTAGGGTAAATTATTGTTGTAAAAAAATTGTGTAGTCAAACAGGAGAAATACTTGTACTTGAGGCAGTTGAATTGTTTTTGTGATTTTTGTACACTTGTTCAAGTGGTCTACTTCTTTAACTATGTGATTTGGATTTAAGTGTGACCATTGTGTATCTTTGTATGGCATTAGTTATAGTAACATAATGATCAATTACTAAACAACTGCATGAATTGAATGAGTAGTAGATTGCGATATACCTATGTGCCAAGTGTGTGTGAGGTGTTACTTAGTTCCATTTGTATGCTGAATCCAAAACTTACCCAATTGATCCTACCTAGGTTAAAGGATTGGGGTTAGGAAAGGATCATAGGTTGTTTTGATATTAGCTCACTTTAGCCTAAAATAACCTTCCCTATGTATATAATATCCCTTGATCCCTATTTTGAGCCTAATTAGCCTATTTCTTTTTATGACACCTGTTATCTTCCCATTTATATCATAATGAACCTGTTTTGGCCCTGGTTCTTCTTGGACATTGTGCATATTGACTTAGGCAAATATCCTAAGTTGAGGGTGGCTATCATAGGGGTGCGTGATACTGAATAAGTATGAAGAAAGGTAGAATAAAAGAAAAGAATAAAAAACTGGGTGTGGAAGAAAAGGGAAAGAAAAGGAAAAATTGTAAAAAAAAAAGTAATTGTGAAAAAGACCGCACCCATCATAAAAAAATGTGATCAAGAAAAGAGAAGAGTGGAAAAGGATAATGAGTAAAACCCCAAAAAGCTAGTGTACTGTCAAGGGGGATTAGTCACTCTAAATACCATCGAGTATCATACCAGCCCCTAATCTACATTACAAGCCAAAGAGAAGACCTATAGTGATCTTAGCTAACCTATCTGAAGATCTGGGTAATGAAAAAAGGGCAAGCCTTTGGTACTTGGCATACAATGATTGGAACTTTGTTCTGAGAGTGAGTATTTTAATTTTCCCCATGGTTACATATATAATTACTGATATGAGATGAAGGGGATTTCTTTATAGTGAGGGCACACTAGTTACATTGCTAGTTACTAACTTGTTTGGAGAATGTAATATTGGTCTATGCATGGTTGTTATAGCTGAATTAATGTCGTATCTTGATTCCTGTGTGTTGCATTGGTGTTCTTCATTGTTCTTGAATTGACTGACCTTGGAGATGGTGAAAGTGTTTTGAGATAATGTGGATGATTGACTGCCAAGTGTGGTTTGTATTCTCTTAGTTGTGTTAAGTTGCTTGAGGACAAGCAATTGTTTTAAGTTGAAGGTGTTGATGTGTGAGCTAATGCTAACACATTTGAGGCTTTTAACTAAGAATAATTATAAAGTCTTAAGCAACTTTTGTCATTTTTGATTGTTTTATGTTTGATTTTGCAGTAGAAGCTAAGATGCTAGAGAACCAACAAGGATGGACACAAAAAGTTGAAATCTAAAGAAAATAGAGGAAAAGTGTGGCTGATGACATTTCTAATAAGTCGTCAGCCCTGTGATAAGCTATCAGCTTCATCGTCAGCCATAGATAGAGAATGGACCTGAGTTGAGAGTTGTGAAGACATTTTATGATAGGCCATCAAGGAGCTGATAAGTCATCAAGATTGCCGTCAGCCTAAGGCAGAACATAAGAGCTGAGGTAGAGACTTGATGATATTTGTGATAAGTCGTCAAGGGGTTTATAGGACATCACAGTTTGTCATTAGCCCAAGGCAGCAAGTATCAAAAGCAAAAAGGAGTTGATGACATTTGTGATAAGTCATCAGCCTCATGATAGGCTGTCACGAATGTCGTCACCTAATTCGCGGGATTATTAACCTCTATAATTTTGTTTCCTTATTTAGGCTTAACTATTTAAAGTCTTGTTTAGGGTTTTCTTAGAAGTTCCGAACTTGAGTTTTGAGACACGATATTTAGATATTTTCTCTCTCTAGTTTCTTGGCTTGAAAAGCAATTACTTTAAAGAGATTATCATCATTATTTTTGGGATTTCCATTGTGATCTAATCTAAGAATATCTAGTGTCTATTCATTTTGTGGTAAGTATATCTTTCAAATCATGAATACATCTAGTTATTTTGATTATTACATCATGAGCGGCTAAACCCCTTTAACCTAAATTATGGGATTTAGGGTTAAGTCTTGATAAGGTGCTAAGTGTTCAAGATTCGAAAGGTAATAGGACTCCTTGATAATTCTGAGATTTTAATTATTGTCTGTTGGTTGCAACTGATAGATAACACCTGCTTTGATTTTCTTGACAAAGAGATCAAATATAGTGGGAAGTAAATTATCAATAGGGACTTGGAAACACTAAACTTCTATTTAATAATCAGTGTTGTAATAAGGTTGGTTAACCTGAGGTAAAATCTGGGCATTGAATATAAATTCCTAAGTTCGAGAGGATTAGGTAATTAAATGCTTAAGTAGGTCGAGATACATTTAAGCATAACTTCGATAAAGATAACTTATTGTCCTACCTACTGTGAGAATCTTGAACCACTATTAGCATCTGTCAAGTACCAAAACCCCTAGTGAATATAATTCTGGTTTTTCCATAAATTCCTGATTACGAACACTGAAAACAAAGTGACCAACAATTATTTGTTAAACTCAAAACCCCCACTTCTGGAAACCTCCAACTATCAGTTGATTAAATCGCAAATGACTTACGTTCACACCATATTCCCTGTGGGATTTGACCCCAACCTAGTTGGGTTATATATTGACAATGATAGCTAACATTCTTATTAAGAGGTTTAGTTTGAGCGTTAGTAATATTTCAAAGATAACTTTTTGGACTCGGTAGGTCATTATGAGTTCTTGGTCATGTCCTTTGATTTTACCAATGCCTACCGCGTTAATGGAGTTTATGAACTGGGTATTTTGATCATATCTCGACTCCTTGTTTATTGTATTTATAGATGATATATTCTTTTATTCTAAGAGTGAGGCCGATCATGAGGAGCATTTGTAGATTGTGCTTTAGAGGTTAAGGGATGAGAAGTTGTATGCTAAGTTCTCCAAGTATGAGTTTTGGTTGGAGTTTGTCTCTTTTTTGCGTGATGTGGTGACTAAGGAGGGTGTTATGGTTGATCCAGCCAAGGTTGTAGCAGTTCGTGATTGGACTAGACCTACTTCTCTCACTAAGATTCAGAGTTTTATTGGCTTGTAGGTTACTATTAATATTTTGTTGAGGGTTTCTCATCTATCACTGCTCTATTGACCAAGTTGACTTAGAAAAAATTTTCTTTTCAGTGGTTTGATACTTGTGAGATGATCTTCCAAAATCTCAAGCATTTGTTAACTTTAGATCCTATCTTGCCTTTACCCGAGGAGGGAGTAGGATATACCTTCTTTTGTTATATTTCAGGTGTTGGGTTAGGTGTTGTGTTGATGCAGAAGGGTAAGGTAATTGCGTATGCTTCTCAATAGTTGAAGCCCCATGAGAAAAATTACCTTACTCATGATTTGGAGTTGTACATGGTTGTTTTTGCCTTAAAGTTGTGGAGACACTACTTGTATAGTGTCTGTTAAGAGATTTTCTCAAATCATCATAGCCTTCAGTATTTATTCACCCAATGTGAAGACTTTGTCTCAAGTATCTTAAGTATTATGACTTGACTATCCTCAATTATTCAAGCAAGGCTAATGTAGTTACGGATGTATTGAGCTGAAAGTTGACTAGCATGGTTATCTTGTTGTATCTTTTAACCCAGGAGAGGCCTTTAGCCTTAGAGGTTCAGACTTTAGCTAGACAGATAGTTAGGCTTGATATTTCAACACCTGGGTATGTTTTGGAATTTATGAAGGCTAAGTCTTCTTTGATGGAACAAATTTGAGCTCATCAGTTTGATGATGTTGGATTGAGATTGATTCAGGATAAGGTGTTGAGTTGTGAGGCTTACAAATCTTCACTTGATTTAGATAGTTTTTGAGGATTAGAGGTCGAGTTTGTGTACCTAGAGTCGGTGAATGGAGTCAATTGATTTTAGAGGAGGCCCACTGTTCCAGCAATTCTATCTATCCGGGAGTAACTAAGCTGTATCATGACTTCAGACAACATTACTGGTGGGGTGGTATGAGTAAGGATATAGCAAATTTTATACCTCGTTGCCTATGTTTCCAGCAGGTGAAGGCCGAACATATGAGATCCGGCGATTTAGTTTAGAGGTTACCTATTCTTCAGTGAAAATTAGAATGGATTACTATAGACTTCATGACTGGTTTGCCTCGTACATCTCTTGGTTTTGATAGTGTTTGGGTAATAGTGGATGGATTGACTAAGTCTGCTCATTTTAGTTTAGTTTAGTTCTCTTTCAGTGCCGAGAGATTAGCCCATATCTACATTCATGAACTTATGCATCTTCATGGTGTACTAGTGTCTATCATATCAGATCAAGGTTCAGTATTCACATCTCACTTTTGGAAGACTTTTTAGAAGGATATGTGTACTCCGGTTGATCTTAGTATAAAAGTTCACCCCTAGACCGATGGTCAGTCGGAGAGGACTATTTAGGTTTTGGAGGATATGCTCTGTGCTTGTGTAATGAACTTTGGTGGTTAGTGAGAGCAACATTTATCTTTTATAGAGTTTGTTTATAATAATAGATGCAATTTTAGTATTGACATGGCTCCTTTTAAGGCTTTGTATGGTTGGCATTGGTGCTTTACAGTTGGTTGGTTCAAGGTTTTTGAGATTAGACCTTGAGGTATGGACTTGCTTCGTGAGTCTTTGGATAGGGTTCGGATCATTCATGATAGACTTCAAGTGGCTTAAAGTAGGCAGAAGTGCTATGTAGACCGTAAACTTCGTGCCTTGAGATTTGGTGTTGGTGACCATGTTTTTCTTCGAGTTTCATCCATGAAGGGTGTGATAAGGTTTGGGAGGAGGGGCAATCTTAGACCCAGATATATTGGCCCATTTGAGATTCTTTAAATTATTGGTGATGTGGCATATGAGTTGTTGTTGGCCCAAATTTAGCAGTTGTTCATCCAGTTTTTCATATTTTCATGCTTCACCGTTATATTTCGAATGAGTCTTATGTTATTTCTTGGGATTTATTTCAGTTAGATAAGAGGTTGTCTTTTATTGAGGATCCATTCTCCATCTTGGCTATGCATGTTAGACAGTTGGTTTCTAGAGTTATTCCAGTGGTTAAGGTTCAGTTGAGACATAGACCTGTAGATGAGGTACGAGTATGATATGCGTTGTTTTTATCCTCATCTTTTCGTGGTTTTAGATATTTTTCTTGCCTTTAGTTCGAGGATGAACTAGATTTTTAGTGGTGGATGATGTAACGACTTGAATTTGATGAATTATGTGAAATATATATTTTTGTGTAAATTAATTATTTTATCCCTTTCTGTGGTTATTTTGTGGTATTTCTGGAGTGTAGGATGATTGACATAATTCTCTATGTATTTTGGTGTGATTTATGTGATATTGTGATTTTTGACGGCTTGAGAAGCCTTATAGTTGACATCAGTCAACATCTTTTGATTTGTGCGTCAGGTGAAAAACGAACTGTGCCAGTAGATCTAGAACGTCAATTTTAGGGAGGTAACAAGGTTGGTGTGGTTCCGTGAAGATTTCAACCCTACATATACCCATGTTTTCCTATTTCCCCCATTTTTGAGACTTGGAGCTTTGGGTGTCATACTTTTGAAAAATTTCTTCCATTTTTAATCTTGGGTAAGTTTCTAAACACCTATTTCAACTACTTTACTCCAGTTTTATCATCTATTTCTTGTTTTAACATGGATTAAATGAAAATTGTGCCATAGTGTATTTCTTCGATTTCAATCCATTTTCACTTGGGTAAGTTTCTAATCTTATTATTATTACTTTTCTATCAATTTCATCTTCAAAACAACTTTAATTCTTAATTTTTAAAATGGATTTCGGGGATTTTACCTGGTAAAGCTTGCAATTAATTTTTTTTCGATTTGGACCTCGTTTTAAACTAATTTTTGCTTGAATTTTCAGATGTAGACTCCTAAAAATACAAAGAACATGATTTTTAAAATAAAATTATGACTTTTCCCTTTTTTTGAAAATTCATTTCGGAGTTCGTTTTGATCCTGACTTAAAAATAGGAAATATGGGTATCATTGGCTTTATTTTGATGCATGGATTCTATATTTTCATGTTTTAGTTGATTCTAGTTCCATTCATTGGGAGTAAGGCTTTGTATCAAAGGATTGTGGATCAATTTTTGGCATTCAAGGTAGGTTAGGGGTTAACTTCTTTCAGACTGGTTGGGTAGCTAATGCTGATATAAAATCATGTTGAGAATATGGGAACTAATCATGAAGATGACAAAGATTATTGTATTGTGCCCGTGTGGGGGCCTCTATGTTGATGTATTTGGTGGTTTTGGAATATTATTTGTTATGTGTGACCATATAGGGTCTCATATAATATTATTGGCGTTGTATATGTGAAATTGATTATATGTTGCTAATGAGAAAGTCTAACATGATATCAGTTGTACATTATGATGTATTCGTACTTTGTTGGCATGTAAATCGTGTTGGATTTCATGGATGGTTGGAAAATTAAGTGGATATTTGGCTCACCTGGTTGATATATTGGTTGAATATGGAAACACTCATGTTAGTTGGTTGTGGTCATTTAATCCTCATATCATACTCATTCATGAAACATTGGTACCACCGTGGAAATACTAGAAACACATGTTTTTTTTCTGATAAAAACTATGACATCTTAAAAAAACCTCCCCGAGGGATGTGTCGGAGAGAAGATATGGATATGGATTGAATATGTATTGTATACAGGTTGACGAACCCCCCATGGGTCCTACATCAAAAAGTTTTAACTTCTTAGGTGTATACGGAGGTTGTGCAACAACCTCATGCATTACATCATCATTGCCATTTTTATTATATTTACCTTATTATGCTTGTTTAGTGATTGTATTTCTGTGTTGACTTGTTACCTATCTAGTTATTCTATCTCCCTTAACTTGTACTTGTTGTTCCTATATATATTTGTTCTTCTTTGTTCTACTTGTATGTGGTATAGTGTTTGCTGCAATATATGTGAGTATTATAGAACTTATAGTGCAAGAGGTGTGGGCTACCACTATAGGATATTTTCTGATTGCAGGTGATGTACCCTTAGTGTATATTTTTGTATGCTTTATTTTATACTTTACTCGGTTGGCCTATGATACCTACTAAGTACAAGTGGACCGTACTCACCCCTAATGTACCCTTTTGGTGCAGATCCTAGTTCGAGTGTACCTTACAGTGGTTGATTCGTGCATTTTTGAAGTTATTTAAGATAGCAGTTGGATTTCATGTGTCTCGAGTTCACTTTTATCTTTCTGTATTAGGCTATGTCTTTACTAGTATTCAGAGACAAAGTTGTTCCTATTAGATTTCTTATGTATTTGATTCATGGATTGTATTAATAGTTCTTACACTATGACACTAGGTTGTGAGAGTTATGACATTATTGGTTATGTTTATTTCCATTTTATTATGTGTATGTGGTTCGACTTCATTCTAGAAGCCTAGCGTTGGGTCTATTATTGTCTTTGTCCTTGTGTATCAATTTAGGTGATAGACTTACTTGTCCCTGTTCGCCGTGACAAGCGCCATCATGACCCTTAATTTTTGGATCGTGACAAAATAATTATTGTTAAAGTGCTAAAGTAAGTTCAGAGGACAAGTTTAAGGGTGTTACCATTACTCTTTTAAGAAATTATTCTCAACTTTAATTGTTTTAGGTTTTTAGCATAGTCTTCCAACACCAGTAATCATATATTCATAGACAACGTTCGAGATGAGGATTCAACCAATTGACTAATGAACCATCTACTTAGCTAGGGTCCGGATCCTAAAGGGCAGTAATTTTCAAACAAAATTTCGAAGGGGCATATAAAAATTGAAAATTTTCAAATGGGACAAAGCCGATGAAGGTTTACGACTTGTCCTTAAAAGGTTAACGATGTTAGTTAATGGTAAAATGCAAAGATGGGAGACTACTTTACTGTACAAGGTAAAAGGACTCTCATAGCTTACCCTTTGACTTGATAATCAACTCATAAAAATTTTCATTACTTTTGTTGCCATTAAATATTACAAGAAAAACCTCGATGCTTATTGGTACAGTTTTCTAAGCATATTTACGTTGGAAATCAGTAGAGATATCTATACAAATTTGTGCTAATATTTCTGAATTTGCTAAGTTTTACTCCCTACATTCATTTTTACTTGTCCACATTTTTATTGGCATGAGAATTACAAAGCAGTGAATGATAGGGTATTTTACCATATTACCCTTAGAATATATTTCAATTTAAACTTTGAAAAATGCATTAGATAATGAATCATATTTACTCCTAAGGGTAAAATGGGTAGAAATAGGTAGATTAACTATTGATTTTATAAACTGGACAAGTATTGTTGGACATCCCAATATAGAAAAGTAGAAAAGTAAAGATAGATGAACGGAGTATGAGTTAATTCCTCAAATTATCAATTAACTTGTAGAAGATTCGTATTAAAGTAACTTTTAATTATTTTTGGACAATATTGTCTTTCAACTTGTAGACAATAATAAAATTTATAAAATAATACTGATTTGCCATTACGCTTTCACTTCCATTAATTGTTTTTGGACTGTTTTAATTTACATAACAATAAAATTTTGAATCCAATAATATATTGCTTACACTTGATTTATATCACTATTTAAATATTTTAATAGCTTTGTCTTTACCCTACTCCTCCGACCCCCTCCCCCACCCTATCCTAACCTCTGAAATGAGCACAGTTAATTTGGAGCACATTAGGAGGAGCTTCTATATGTGAATTGTATTTTGGAATTTAGAGGAAGGCATGAAAAAACAACTACACACGGTCATGAGTAATCAAGATGTCATCTAGACACTCAATAAGGTCCCTTGTGGGTTATTTGTAAAATAATTATTTCATCTAGACACTCAATAAGGTCCCTTGTGGGTTATTTGTAAAATAATTATTTTTGGGCTATCTTTTGTAGTACACTATTTTTATAAAGGCAATGACTAGAAATAGTTGCCTTAGTCATTTTCATTATTTAGATTTGAATGATTGAATTGTCTTGAATAAACTTCATATTTAGTTATTCTAGGTTAGGATAGTAACTGGGTTCAATTACAATTATTAGCTTAGATCGAATGATTAGGGTGGATTCTCGAATTGCTTGTGTTATATTCTTCGCTTGATTGATCATCGAGTTACCATAGTGTGGATTCAATCTGAGTTCTCGTACATTTGATTGAGTTCTCCTTCTCTCTTGGTTTAATTATTGTTCAATTGAGTCTTTCTTTTTCCACTAGTCATCTCTTATTCCTCCGCTATCTTTTTTTATGTTGTTGATTTTCTGTATTTTTTTTATATTAATTTTAGTTGTTCGATTAGGATTGTTATCAACCCCTCACCACATCCTCGAGGAAAATAAAACCAAAAGCAGTTAGTAGGAAAGAAGAAAAAGTAAATTAGGATTAAAACAAGAAGATGCATGAGCCGTATTATATTCATGATAACAATTGCCACCCTATTTTAGGCTAAAATTTGATAGAAAGTAAACATATGTAATGACAAATTAATAAGGTAAGAAAATTATTTGGAAATATACAAAAATGTACAATGCCAGTTGATTGTCAAGTCAAATGGTAAGTCGTGAGACTCTTTTCAACTTATAAGATAAAATAGTATTCCCGCCTTGCACTTTATATTAGCTAACGTCGTTAACCTTTAAGGACAAGGCATGAGTCTTCATCCACCTTATACATTTGGAATTTTTTAGTTTTTTTATATCTCGTTGAATTTTGGATAAAAAAAGTTGTCCATTAGACTCCGGACTCTAATTAGCTACTATGCCCCAAAACTATTTTTTTTCAATAGGATTTTTCATGATGATAAAATATTATCAGTGACTTTCTCCTGACGATATAGTACATTATCAGTGACTTCTATCATATACATAATATCAGGGGAGGTTAGTTAATTGTTTTATCAGATTTTTTATTGATGTTTATCAAGATATTTGGATGTAATTACCTAATAAATGATAGTGCAGAACTTAAATTCCCTTATGTTTTCCTATTGTTGCCCATGCCTCACCATTTCTTTCTTTTGTTTTTCTTTTCTCTTTCAGGTGACTTTACTATTTTAGTTTCCTTACAGACCACTATTTTGTTTCGGAAGAGAGAAGGGAGAAAATGTAGAAAAATGAAATTAAAACTATAAACATTAATCATAATTTATTAATAGTTATTAATTGGAGTAATTTGCTCAAATAAGCTAATACATAATAAGATGTACATAAAGTTTTATTACTTTATTTAATGTGTGCTACATATTAATATATAGTTTCAAAAATTATTCAAATATATATAATATAACTAAGGAATATGGCCGCGCTTCGCGCAAGCATAAAGTATTTTAGAAGCAATTTAATTTTCTGGTCAACTTCAAGTTCGCTCTATTGTCCAACTGCACTATAGTCACAATCCGAACCGGGCCCTGGCCGTGACGGGCACCCCAAGCCAACTAAGGCATGAGATCATAAGTATAGTACTATAAAAAAGTTGCGGAAGCCAACCCACAAATGAAAGATTAAATAAACCATTAAAATGGAATTCATAAGTTTGAAACCAAATATGAAAACATTAACCCAACACCGCCTACAAAGCTCTATCCTTAAACATCCACTGAGTCGGGACATGACCACGACTATGTCAAAGAAAATCTAAAAGTACGAAAATGATGAAATGACTAAAAAGTAACAATGTCTTACGGATGATGGAGGGCTTACCACTTCTCACCAGTTGTCAATGGAGGAACATTATGAAATAATGTATCATCCAGGGAGAATCAGTCTGACAAGTACTAGAATGCAACCCAAGGGAAAGGATAAAATATACATTTACCAAAATCATTCATAAAACACATTATCGTCATCCATAATAACAATAAAGCAAAGGAAGGGAACAAGAAATATAAACACATGACCATTTGAAATTTAATCATGAACTATGTAGATTTTCACCGACCTCCAGTAACCCACAGGCAATACGAGTCCAGTACCCCCAACCGATGGGCCCCAATCTATATTAGCTGTATGGACCGAGGTTTAGGCTAAAATCATCAATAGACAATAGCATCCCCAAAAAAATGCATATTACTGCGCGAAGCAAGCATACAGTGGTCATCCTTCATTTAGGACAAGACCTCCCAACGTCGGCAAACATGATTTCAAGTGTTGGTCACAAGGGCGACACTTTCTCGGTAAAGCTACACAATTTCCACTAAAGCCTAATTAAAATATTTTGTAAACTTGTAACCATGGAGTCTTTCATTAAGGTATTTCTCCCATTGATATCGCCATACAAAGACTTCCAAGTCGTTCCTTATTATGTCATAACATTTTCACTAAAACATCTAGACTCTCAATTCTGTTTTAAAACCATAACCATATCCTATTAACATTTTATGTCTTACAATTTTTAAAGAAGGAATAAACATCCTAAAATTCTTATTTATAACCAAAAAATAGGATATGGGTTGAGCTTCATAGCCTTATTATGTAAATCCATAAATATTGCAAAACTATTATATCAATTTCACCATTTATATGCGATGCATTTTAGCTTACAACTCATCTTTTACCATAGAAAACCCCGTTAAAAAAAAAAAGAAAATAAACTTCAAGCTTTACCACTAAACCACCTTAACCCTAGTTTCAAACAACCATTAAAGAATATATAAAATCAAGTAAATTGACGTAATAGAAAAATAATTATGATAAGGAGTGTTCAACATGACTTTTGATGAAGATTTTCCCAAAAATTGCAAAAGAGATGAGCCATAAGCTTGAACCCTAGCCTTATAGCCTTCAAGTGTTGTTTTAAAGAGAAGAATGACCCCTTTTTGAGTGATTACAAATGTTTTATGGTTTAGGAACGTATTATGTGAAGGAGGTATGGTTAATAAGGCATGAAATTAACCTAATTACCCTTAAAAACAATTTAAAACAATGTCCCATTGACAAAGGGTGAGAAGGTCGTAGTGTGGACCCCAACGCGTAGGCCTAGCCTCATGGCGCGGGGCCCATAGCGAGCCATCCCCTTGCAGCGTGGAGCCTGGATTAGGGGTGAGGCAGTTAGCCCTCGCGGTGTGGGTCCATCGCAAGTTGTCTTCTCGCGACATACAACTTATTTTTACGACCCAAACCTCCCCCAACGCATTTGAACCTTTCTTGTCACGACCCAAAAATAAGGGTCATGATGGCACTTGTTGTGACGTACCTTAACAAGTAAGCCTATCACCCAAACTGATATAAAAAGAAGAAAAGACAAAAATATCCCATGAAAAGACTTCTAGAACAAAGTCGAACCATATAAGTAATCATAACAATGTGGAAAAACTTATCCAAAATACCAGTTATGCCCAAAACTAGGTGTCAATAGTGTAAGAACTACTAATACAATCCAAGAGTTAAATACATCGGAAAAATAAACACAAAAGGAATAATATCTGTCTCCGAATACTAATAAAGACATAACTACTTTAGAAAGATAGAGGTGAACTTCGGATGCATAAATATCCAACTGCTACCTTAGAAGCTCCAATAATAGCCCGAGTTAAGAAATCTGAGGCGCACTCGAGCTAGGACCTGCACCGAAAGGGCGCAGTAGGCATGAGTACGGTCCACTTGTACTCAGTAGGTATCATAGGCTTAACAAGTAAAGTAGTAAATAAAGTATACAAAATATACACTAAGGGCACGTCACCTGCAATCAGAAAATGTCCCACAACGGTAGTCCACACCGCTTGCACTAACAGTTCTAACATATCTCACATATATTACAACAACACACCAAGGTATAAAACACAAGTATACATTATGTCACATATAAATAGAACAAGCGAGAACATGTAGATACAAGATCATCAAATACAAGTAAGGAAGATAAGACAAATACATAAATGACAAGTCAATAAGACAATACAACACAACATAAACACAATAAAGTAAGTGTAATGCATATGATGATTATGATGATGATGATGATGCACGAGGTCGTCGCATAATCCCCGTATACACCTACAGAGCTAAAGCTTCCCGACGTAGGACCCATGAGGGGTTCGTCAACCCATATACAATCCACATATCTCATATTTCTTTTTCAGTATATCCCTCGAAAAGGGCTTTATAAGGTGTTACAATATTTTATTAAAAAGGTGTTGATAGTGTTTCTCAAATATTGCCACTGTGGCACCAATGTTTCATGAATGAGCATGATATGAAGATGTAATGCTCACAACCAATCACAATAAGTATTTCCACAACCAATCACATGATATATTTCCACAACCAACCACAATGATACATTCCCACAACCACATGAGACAACATTCACTTATTATTTTTGTTTCATCCATAAATTTTTACATGTCTCATATGCCAATAAAGTATGAATATAATCACAATACATCAATGGTACCACATTAAATAATACAATACAATTATTCACATGTACTCAAGGCTATCAATATCACATAGGACCCCACACGGTCAAACATATCATATAATATCTCAATTTTGATAATTACATCACATATAGGCCCCCACACAGGAACAACACATAGATAGACATTTTTGTGATTAGTTCCCACCCTTAACATGTATTTTTACCATCATTTACTACCCAACTCAGTCTGAAGATTTAAGTCATAACCTACCTCGAATGCCGAAACCGATCCTCTACACTTGAACCCACGACCTTACTTTTCACGAAAAATTTTAAACTCTACTAAAAACATCAAATATAAAATCTATGCATCAAAATAAAATCAACGACACTCATATTGACTACTTTTGATTTGGGGTCAAAACGGACCCCCAAAATTGGTTTTCCAACAAGAAGGGTAAAATCAAAACTTTACTTCAAAAATATGTTTCCCATATTTTTAGGAACCTACAGCTAAAACCCAAGTTAAATTGAGTAAAAAATGGGGTTCAAATTGAAGAAAAATTATTTTTGAGCTTTACCGAGTAAAATCTTTGAAATTCGGATTAAAATCAAGAATCGGAGTTGTTTTGAAGGTTAAATTGATGAAAAACTAGTAATTATAAGATAAAAATATTATTCAAGTGAAAGCGGGTGAAATTTGGGTTTAAAATCATGTCCTAAGATTTTTGAGGTTTTGAGAAATTTATTAAGAAATTACTAAGAAAAAGGGTGAATTCTTATCTTAAATCCATAATAAAATCAAGAAATGAGTGTTAATCTAACTTTCCAAGTTCCCACAAACTTTACTTTTAAGCTCCCACACTATTTTAGGGTTTAGCTCTCAAGAGTCAAGATGAAAACGAGCAAAATGGGCCAAAAGGGTGAAAAGAACTGTTATTTATTGCAGAAAATCTGCAATAACATTTTTTTTTGTTGGTTGATCGGACTTTGACGGGGTGCCCGGGATTCGTTTGGAGTCCGATATACACAAAAAAACTATGCAACCATACTAAATTCGACATTCTGGACGTGATGGCGGTATCAGATTTTCCATAAAATGTCATTTTCACAAAATTGACCCCCGAAACTCGAAATCATAATATTCCAAACCGTGGGTCAAAATGCGATTTAAAAGTTGTTAAATCATACCAAACATACTAACACCCTAAAATCAACATTTCGGATCTGCTGGCAAAGTAATATTTTTCATCCAAGGTCATTTCAATCAAATGTCGGTCCCACACCCATATTTCCAGTTTTTCTACTTTCCGACCAATATGTCGAAATGAGCTCAGGTGCCTCGGGACCCAAACCAAAGGTCTATCTAGCCTAGAATCAATATTCTGGAGTTGTTGGCATAGTATGTTCATCCATTCGTCGCAGGATCAAAAGATATCCACATAAGTCCAAAATAAGGCTCTCGAAGCCATCAAAAATCACAATATTGCATAAATGATACCAAAATGCATCTAAAAGCATGCCAATCACTTCCACACACCAGAAATATCATAATGCCCTAAGATTTTTGGGGTTTTGAGAAATTTATCAAGAAATTACTAAAAAAAAGGGGTGAATTCTTATCTTAAATCCGTAATAAAACCAAGAAATGAGTGTTAATCTAGTTTCTCAAGCTCTCACATACTTCACTTTTAAGATCCCATACTATTTTAGGGTTTAGCTCTCAATAGTCAAGATGAAAATGAGAAAAATGGGCCAAAAGGGTGAAAAGAACTATTATTTATTGCAGAAAATCTGCAATAGCATTTTTTTGTTGGTTGATCGGACTTTGACGGGGTGTCCGAGATTCGTTCGGAGTCCGATATAAACAAACAAACTATGCAACCATACTAAATTCGACGTTTTGGACGTGATGGCGGTGTCAGATTTTCCATAAAATATCATTTTCACAAAATTGACCCCCGAAACTCGAAATCATAATATTCCAAACCAAGGGTCGAAATGAGATTTAAAAGCCGTAAAATCATACCAAACATGCTAACACCCTAAAATCGACATTCCGAATCTACTGGCGAAGTCAGATTTTTCATCCGAGGTCATTTCAATCAAATGTCGATCCCACACCCATATTTCCTGTTTTCCAACTTTCCGACCAATATGTCGAAATGAGCTCGGGTGCATTGGGACCCAAACCAAAGGTCTATTTAGCCTAAAATTGATATTCCAGAGTTATTGGCATAGTCCGTTCATCCATCCATCGCACAAATTAAAAGATATCCACATAAGTCAAAAATAAGGCACTCGAAGCCATCAAAAACCACAATATTGCATAAATGTTACCAAAATGCATCTAAAATCATGCCAATCACTCCCACACCCCAGAAATATCATAATGCAACTATGGGGGGGGGGGGGGTAAAATAGTCAAATCATACAAAATCACAAATTTCACATATTTCATCAAATTTTTAGGTCGTTACATCATCCACCACTAAAAATCTAGTTCATCCTCGAACTAAGGCAAATAAATACCTGAATCAATGAAAAGTTGGAGATAGGAACTATGCATATCAGATTCAACCTCCCAAGTAGCCTCATCTACAGGTCAATGTTGCCACTGGACCTGAATCACAAGGATCACTTTAGAGCGCAACTGCCTAACATCCCTAGCCAAAAAGGAAACCGGCTTCTCCACAAAGGACAACCGCTCATCTAACTAAACCGGCTCTCAACAAATGACATGAGACTCATCAGGAATATAGCAACGAAGTATACAAATATGCAAACTGGATGAACAACTAATAGATCACGGGGCAAAAGCAACTCATAATCCACATCACCAACAGTTCAAAGAATCTCAAATGGACCAATATACCTGGAGCTAAGCTTGCCCCTCTTCCCAAACCTCATCACACCTTTCATGAGTGAAACTCGAAGGAAAATATGATCATCTACACCAAATCTCAAGGCACGAAGTCTACGGTCAGCATAACACTTCTGCCTACTCTGAACCGCTCTAAGTCTATCCTGAATGACCCGAACTCTATCCAATGACTCATAAAGTAAGTCCATACCTCGAGGTCTCACCTCTAAAACATCAAACCAACCCACTGGGGAGCGACAATGCCTACCATACAACATCTCAAAAAGAGCCATATCAATACTGGAGTGGCAACTATTACTATATGCAAACTCTGCTAAAGCCAAATGTTGCTCCCATTGGCCACCAAAATCCATTGCGCACACGCGGAGCATATCCTCTAAAACCTGAGTAGTCCGCCTGACTGGCTATCAGTCTGGGGTGAAATGCTATGCTAAGATTAACCTAAGCACCCAACTCATCCTGAAAAGTTTATCAAAAGTGAGATCTGAACACAAAACCTCAATCTGAAATAATGAACTCTGATGCACTATGCAGATGCATAATCTCATGAATGAATATATGGGCTAACCTCTCAGCACTGAATGAGACCTGAACTGGAATAAAATGAGCTAACTTGGTCAATCAATCCATGATAACCCAAACACTACCAAAACCAAGAGAAGTACGAGGCAACCCAGTCACGAAGTCTATAGTGATCTATTCCCACTTTCACTCAGGAATGGGTAACTCTAAAGCAACCCACCAGGTCTCATATCCTTGGCCTTCACCTGCTGACAACATAGGAAATGAGCCACAAAATTTGCTATATCATGCCTCATACCACCCCACAAGTAGTGTTGTCTCAAATCACTATACATCTTAGTCACTCCAGGATGGATGGAATATCTAGAACAATAGGCCTCCTCCAAGATCAACCTAATCCAATCACCACTCTCAGCACACTAACTCAGCCCCCAATCCTCAAAACTCTATCTGAATCAAGTGAGGCTTCCTTAGATACCCCACTCAACATCTTATTGTGAATCAACCTCAATCCAACATTGTCAAACTGATGAGCTCGAATCTACTCCATCAACGAAGATCTAGCCTCCACAAATGACAAAACATGCCCTAGTGTCAAAATATCAAGCCTAATAATCTGGTTAGATAAAAACTGAATCTCTAAGTCCAAAAGCCTCTCCTAGGTCCTAAGATGATCCAAGCTACCCATGCTAGCCGACTTCTAGCTCAAGGCATCCGCAACCATATTAGCTTATCCGAATGGTAGAGGATGGTCAAGTCATAATTCTTAAGAAACTCAAGCCAACCGAGCTGCCTCATATGAAGATCTCGCTAGTAAAGAAGAACTTAAGGCTACGATGATCTGAGAAGATCTCACAATGAACTCCATACAAGTAGTACCTTCACAATTTCAAGGCAAACACAACTGCGTACAACTCTAAATCATGGGTAGGATAATTTCTCTCATGAGGCTCCAATCTTGATGAGACACATACACAATTACCTTGCCCTCCTGCATCAACACAACACCTAAACCAACACCTGAAGCATCACAAAAGACAATAAAACCCATGCCCTCCTTGGGTAAAGCCAATATAAGAGCTGAAGTCAACAAATCCTTGAGTTTTTGAAAGCTCGCCTCACAACATTATACCACTAAAAAGAAATCTTCTTCTTGGTCAACTTGTTCAATAGAGATGCAATGGATAAAAAACCCTTAACAAAATGTCGATAACACCCTACCAAGCCAATAAAACTTTGAATCTCAGTGGGCGAAGTAGGTCTAGCCTTATCACGAACCGCTGTAACCTTGGTTGGATCAACCATAATACCTTTCTTGGTCATTACATGACCCAAGAAATAAATAGAATCCAACCAAAACTCACTCTTAGAGAACTTAGCATACAACTACTTATCCTTCAATCTCTAAAGCATAGTTCGCAAATGATCCTCATGCTGAAACCTATTCTTGGAATAAACCAAGATATCATCTATAAATACCATAACAAAAGAGTCAAGATACGATTGAAACACCCAGTTCATCAACTCCATAAACGCGGCAGAGGTATGGGTCAACCCAAAAGACATGACCAAGAACTCATACTGACAATATCGAGTCTAATCCTCAATTGGTGATAACTGAACCACAAATCTATCTTTGAAAACACCGCAATACCCTGAAGCTGATCAAACAAATTGTTAATAAAAGAAAGATGATACTTATTCTTAATCATCACCGTATTCAACTGCCGATAATCAATACACATTTGCATAGAACCATCCTTATTCTTTACAAACCAGACAGACGCACCCCAAGGTAAAATATTAGGTCGAATAAATCCCTTATCCAACAAATCTTATAACTGATCATTTAGTTCTTTCAACTCTGTTGGGGACATCTTATAAGGAGGAATAAAAATGGGCTTGGTGCTTGACTCAACATCAATAATAAAATCAATATCTCTATTCGAAGGCATACTAGGCAAGTTCGTAGGGAACACATCTATAAACTCACAGACAACATAAACAGAATCCAAGAAAGGAGGTAAAACAACACTGGTGTAATGAATATGGGCCAAGTAAGATAAATATCCCCTCTCAACTAATTTATGAGCTTGAACATAAGATATGACCCTCTTAGGACCTGAATCAAGTGTACTCTTCCAAGCTATCATTGGCACACCCGATGAAGCTAAGGTCACATTCTTAATAAAATAATCTAAGACAATATGATAAGGAGCCAACCAATCCATACCCAAAATAATCAACAAAATTAACCATAACTAACACAAGCAAGTCTACCAAAGTCTCATGCCCAACAAAAGTCACAACACAATATCGGTACACTCAATCCACCACTAAAGAATCACCTACTATGGTAGATACACAAATAGGCATGGCAAAAGGCTCACTAACAGAATCAAAACCCAAAGCAAAATATACAGACACATAGGATAAAGTCAATCTGGGATCAAATAATATGGATACAGGTCTGAAACAAATAAGGAAGGTACCTATAATAACAACATCAGAAGCCTCTGCCTTAGGTCTGGATAGTATAGCATAACACTATCCATAACTATGATTTAGCTGAGTAGCCCTACGACCACCAACTGCTTGAATGGACCCAAAACCACCCCATGAGATCCACTACCTCTACCCCTCACACCTCTGGTAGCGTAGATAAAATAGAAGTAGCTCGAATTACCCAGTGGGGATAGTCCCTGGCCACATGGCCAATCTTATCACATACATAACAACCTCTACGACTAGTCTCAATAGGAGAAGGTACAACTGGGCTCGAACGGCCACCCGAAACTACTGGACTAGAAGGTACACCACCTAAACTCTATAGTACCACCTATACTACCTACCATGGTATCCATAAGAACTTCTAAAAATTTTTCCTCGAGAGGTATGACTCATGAACTCACCTAAACATCGCGCCTCTTTGGCGCCTCCCTGGGATTCACTAAGAATACCTTTTTTCATCTTAGCATGATCCACAATAATTTAAAAAGAATCTCAAAACCTAATCATCTGAGATGCAGCCAACAGAAGAAAGACAACCAAGCCCTTCACAAACTTTTAAATCTTCTCAAATTCAGTGGAAATGCTATCTTAGAAATATCTGGATAGGGTATGAAAACGTGCCTCATACTCAGAAACTGTCTTGGAGTCCTACTCCAAATGATCAAACTCATCCCACATAATATCTCACAAACTGAAAGGCATAAATCTCTCCAAAAAGGCATCAACAAACTGATCACATGATAACTTAGGAGAATCAACAAGCCTACAACTGACAAATGACATTCACTAATTTCTCACAATATCTCTCAACTGATATGAGGTATAAGCAACTTCATTAATGTAGAAAGAGTGGAACACAACTCAGATCAAAAGATATGAAAGAATTCGCACGATAAAGAATAAAATGAGGAAAGTTTCCTAAAGACATCCTATAGCCTCTCGAAGATAGATAAGGACGTCTACGTACCAATTCACAAGAATCTATTAGACATCCTGTTCTTACACCATTGAGACCAATGAAACCTGGCTTCTCTGATACTAATTTTTCACGACTAAAAAATATGGGTCATGATGGCACTTGTCATGGTGTACCTTGACAAGTAAGCCTACCACCCAAACTAATACAAAAAGAAGAAAAGACAAAAATATCCCATGATAAGGCTTCTAGAACGAAGTCGAACCATATAAGTAATCATAACAATATGGAAAGAACTTAACCAAAAGACAAATCACGCCTAAAACTAGGTATCAATAGTGTAAGAACTACTAATACAAACCAAGAGTCAAATACATCAAAAAAATAACCACAAAAGAAATAATATTTGTCTTCAAATACTAATAAAGATATAACTACTTTAGAAAGATAGAGGTGAACTTAGGACACATGAATATCCAACTACTATCTTGGAAGCTTCAACAATGGCCCGAGTCAAGAAATCTAAGGCGCACTTGAGCTAGTACCTGCACTTAAAGAGCGCAGTAGGCATGAGTACGGTCCACTTGTACTCAGTAGGTATCATAGGCGAACCAAGCAAAGTAGTAAATAAAGCATACAAAATATACACTAAGGGCACATCACCTACAATCAGAAAATATCCCACAATGGTAGCCCACACCGCTTGCACTAACAGTTCTAATATATCTCACATATATTACAACAACATACCAAGGTATAGAACACAAGTATATATTATGTCACATGTAAATAGAACAAGCGAGAACATTTAGATACAAGATCATCAAATACAAGTAAGAAAGATAAGATAAATACATAGATGACAAGTCAATAAGGCAATACAACACAACATAAACACAATAAAGTAAGTGCAATGTATATGATGATGATGATGATGATAATGCACGAGGTCGTTGCATAACCTCCGGTATCGTCGCACAAACCCCGTATATACCTACGGAGCTAAAGCTTTTCGACGTAGGACCCATGGGGGGTTTGTCAACCCATGTACAATCAACATATCTCATATCCCCGTTTTGGCATATCCCTTGGAAAGGATTTTATAAGGTGTTACAATATTTTCTTAAAAAAGTGTTGTCAGTGTTTCTCAGATATTGCCACGGTGGTACCAATGTTTAATGAATGAGTATGATATGAAGATGTAATGCTCACAACCAATCAAAATGAGTATTTCCACAACCAATCACATGATATATTTCCACAACCAACCACAATGATATATTCCCACAAACACATGAGCCAACATCCACTAATTATTTTTGTTTCATCCATGAATTTCCATATGTCTCATATGCCAATAAAGTATGAATATAATCACAATAAACCAATGGTACAATATTAAACAATACAATAAAATTATTCACATGTATTCAAGGCTTTCAATATCACATAAGACCCCACACGGTCAAACATATCACATAATATCTCAATTTCGATAATTACATCACATATAGGCCCCCAGATGGGAACAACACATAAATATTCATTTTTCATGATTAGTTATCACTCTTAACAAGCATTTTGAACCATTATTTACTACCCAGCCCAGTCTGAAGAGTTAAGCCATAACCTACCTCGAAAGCCAAAATCGATCTGCTAGACTTGAACTCGCGACCTTACTTTTCATGAATAATGCCAAACTCTACTAAATATATCAATTATGAAATCTACGTATCAAAACAAAATCAACGACACCCATATTGACAACTTTTGATATAGGGTCAAAACGGACCCCCAAAATAGGTTTCTGAAAAAGGAGGGAAAAATCGAAACTTTACTTCAAAAATATATTCTTCATATTTTTAGGAACCTATAGATAAAAACCCAAGTTAAATCGGGTCAAAAATAGGGTTTGAATCAAAGAAAAATTATTTTGAGCTTTATCGGGTAAAATCTTTGAAATCCGAGTTATAATCAAGAATCGGAGTTGTTTTGAAGGTTAAATTGATGAAAAACTAGTAATTATAAGATAAAAATATTATTCAAGTAAAAGGGGGTGAAATTTGGGTTTAAAATCATGCCCTAAGATTTTTGGAGTTTTGAGAAATTTATCAAGAAATTACTAAAAAAAAGGGTGAATTCTTACCTTAAATCCATAATAAAACCAAGAATGGGTGTTAATCTAGCTTCCTAAGCTCCCACAAACTTCACTTTTAAGCTCCCACACTATTTTAGGGTTTAGCTCTCAATAGTCAACATGAAAATGAGCAAAATGGGCCAAAAGGGTGAAAACAACAGTTATTTATTGCAGAAAATCTGTAATAGCATTTTTTTTGTTGGTTGATCGGACTTTGATGGGGTGCCCGGGATTCATTCGAAGTCCTATATTCACAAACAAACTATTCAATCATACTAAATTCGATGTTCCAGACGTGATGGAGATACCATATTTTCCATAAAATGTCTTTTTTGGAAAATTGACCCCTGAAATCCGAAATTATAATTTTTCAAACCGAGGGTCAAAATGAGATTTGAAAGTCGTAAAATCATACCAAATATGCTAACACCCTAAAATCAACATTTCAGATCTACTGGCGAAGTTGGATTTTCTATTTGGGGTCGTTTCAATCAAATGTCGGTCCTACACCCATATTTTCAATTTTTCAACTTTCCGATCAATAGGTCAAAATGAGCTCGGATGCATCGGTACCCAAACCAAAGGTCTATACAGCCTAAAATTAATATTCCGGAGCTGCTAGAGTAGTCCGTTCGTCCATCCACCAAAAGATATCCACATAAGTTCAAAATAAGGCTCTCGAAGCCATCAAAAACCACAATATTGGATAATTGATACCAGAATACATCTAAAATCATGTTAATCACTCCCACACCCCAGAAACATCATAATACAACTACGGGGAGGGATAAAATAATCAAATCACACAAAATCACAAATTTCACATATTTCATCAAATTTTTAGGTTGTTGCATTTCCCAAAGTGTTTTTCATTCAATTTATGGATGATGTAGACTTATTTTAAGGTTGATTTTGAGTCCCTAACACTCGGGGTGTTACATTATATCCCCCCTTTGAATCATTCATCCCCGAAGGAGATATTATTACACCTTTAGAACAACACAAGGAAGAATATTATAGGACTCAAATAATAAAATCGAATAAATCAAGAGAAAGTGTAAGATTTATACCTCAAGCATCCTCATCTAATGATGGAAACAAGAACAGATATTTAGCTTTCATGTCTTCGTCTGATTTCCAAGTAGCTTCCTCCACCTTTTGGTTTCTCTACAGCACCTTTACCGATGCTATATCTGTAGTTCTTATTTCTGAACTTGTTTATCTAGAATTTTGATAAGAATTTACTCAAACAATAAAGAATCTTTCACACCAATATCTTCAGTGGGCACTACTAAGGAATGATCACCGACTACTAAGGAATGATCATCGACATAATTCTTGGGCAAGGAAACATGAAATATAGAATGCACCAATGCCAAGCTCACCAGTAAGTCCAATTCATAAGCAACCTTCCTAACTCTTCTCAAATATGATATGAACTAATGTAATAGGGACTAAGCTTTCCCCTTTCCAAAATAACATGACTCTTTTCATAGAAGATACCTTCAGGAACACCCAATCACCAACCTCAAACTCTAGCTCCCTTCGCCTTATATCTGTATAATACTTTTAGTGACTTTGGGAAGTATTAAGACTCTCTAGAATCACCTTGACCTTCTCCATTTCTTGTTGCACCAAATCAAGCCCGAATAATCTAGTCTCATCCACCTCAACCCAATCGGTGATCGGCATCTCCTACTATAAAGGGCCTTAAAATGAGTCATTTGAATACTGGAGTGATAACTGCTATTATAAGAAAATTCAATGAGTAGCAGATGATCAACCTGATTTCCCTTAAAGTCAATTACATAAACCTTTACATATCTTTTAAAATATGAATAATACACTCCACTTGTCCTTCCGTTTGAGGGTACAAAGTGGTATTAAGGTTAATTCAAGTGCCCAACCCCTTCTAAAAGACTGCCAAAAATAAGAAGAAAACTGTGTACCTCGATTGGATATAATAGACACCAAAGCTCTATGCAAATAAACTATTTCTTGGATGAACAACTTTGCATAATCCTCTCTCGAGTAATTAGTCCTCACAGGCAGGAAGTGAGCAAACTTAGTCATCCTAACAACAATAACCCAAATAGAATTTTATTAATTTTGGGACTGCGAAAGACCAATAACAAAATCCATGTTAACTATTTCCTATTTCCACTTGGGTAGAGCTATCTCTTGGAAGGTGCCACTCGCTCTTAAATGCTCAACTTTGACTTGCTCAGAATTCATATATTTGGCAACAAAATTTTCTACATCCCTCTTCATATTATTCCACCAATACATCTCTTTCAAGCCATGATACATCTTCATTTAATCAGGATGAACCTTATACCTAGACACATAAGCCTCGATCAAAATCCTCTTCCACATCCTGTCTACATTGGGCACACATAATCTTTCTTGATATCTCATAACACCATCTACCTTAGTTTAAAATGCCATAACCTTCACCTAACCCACATCATCCTTGATTTGCATAAGTATGGGATCATAGACCTCTTTCTCCTTAACTCCAGCCCCAAGAGATGATTTAGCCACTTCATGGACAATTACTCCCCCATTTAGTTAAAACATACTCCCTCATCCTTGAAGTCCAAAAGGTGAACTCCAAAATTTGTCAGTCGATGAATGTCCTTCACCAATCCTCTCTATGACATAATCTCCATAGATAACCTGCTAAGAACATCAATAATAACATTAGGTTTACCGCGGTGGTAGTGCAAGCTCATGTCATAGTACTTAAGAAATTCAAGCCACCTCCTCTACCTGAGGTTCAATTCCTTTTGGATGAACACATATAGCAAGCTCATATGGTCTGAGTAAATATCTATATGCATCCCATACAAATGATGATACCAAATTTTTAACACAAAAATTATAGTCGTTAACTCTAGATCATGAGTTGGGTAAATCCCCTCGTGCACCTTCAGTTACCTAGAAGCATAATCCATAACCTTTCCATGTTGCAGAAGCACACACCCAAGTCCTACACGAGATGCATCACATATACAACAAACCCCTCAGTACCCTCGATAGGGTCAAAACAAGGGGAGATGTCAACCGGTCCTTAACTTTCATAAAACTGCCCCAAAAAGTGTCAGACCATAAAACCATTACTTTTCTAATGCCCAAAAATAAGTCCCGAGATGTCACATAGTGCTCAAGACTATGAGTAGCCTCAAGCTAACCCTGTAAGCCTTTTACTAAATCTGAAGCTCATAATAAAGGAAATACGAACATAATATCAGGCTAATATACAGAATTCTGTTGAGTTAACTAAAATTATCTGAATATAATATCTAAAAAACACTAGACTCAAGAGTCTGAACAATTAATACTGGAAATCTTTATCATATCTAGTGGTCTGACAACATCTAAATAGTAATATCATGCAACATACAATTCAACATCTAAATCTCTCAAAATCTCATAATCTTTAAATAGTAATAAGTGGATATAAACCCTAAATTGAAAGTCATATAATTTCATGTAAAAATCAACTTTAAAACAAAATTTGGGCACAAGGATGAAAGAATTATCCTTGTTCATAAAGTCAAATACCTTAATTGATGAAGTTGATCAAGAAGCTTGAACTTGAATTCCTATTTGTGCCTTTGAAGATGATTTCTTGAATATCTTAAATTGGGAATCTTGAATTTTGGGTTATCTTGGAAAAAAATGGTGGAATTTGGATTTCTTGGGGTTTAAGTTTTGAGATTCTGGGGTTTCTTGGAGTGTAATTTAATGAAAAGTAAGCATATAATGCTTAAAATAGGTTAAATCTTATATTTTACATGATTTGGGGGCTTGGGAAATGACTAGGTTTCCCTTTGGCAAAAAATAGTTCAGAACTGGAAATCCCTATTTTGTATCCCACCGCGATGTGGTGCCATCGTGGTGGCTTACTGGAAAATGGATAATTGTCATTTTGGCCTCTTGTGTGATGCGGCATAATCGTGTTGCATCATTGAAAAAGGACGAGTGCCATTTTGCACTCCACCACGACACGGTGTCTGTCTAATTGGGTATTTTGACGCGTTACAAGCAAATCATGTTGAGCTACTGGAAAGGGACGAATGGGAACTGGAACTTCTCCATAACATAGGCTAATCGCGGTGCTCCACTAGAAATTGGACAATTGTGAATTTTCCTTCACCGCAATGCGGTGCTTATCGTGATATTCTACTGTTTTCAATAAAATCTCCATAACTTCTTAACCGTATTTCGGATTGAGGCAAAATTTTTATCGTTGGAAAACTGATTCAATTATCTACACATTGGGGGGTATAGAGCTAGAAAATTCTATATACATCAAGAGTTATACACTTTTGAAGTTAACCCTTGACACACTAGGAGCTAAACTGAGCTAAGAAAAGTACGGGGTATTACAATATCTCCCCATGGGAACATTCGTCTGCGAATAAGACTAATTAAATTGAAGATACTGAGGAACTGAGGCTATATGCTGGCATGCATAACTAAAACAAACTACATGTCTGAATCTAAAACATATTGTTCTACTGAACTAATTTATGAGTGCATGCATTGAAACTAAGATAACTATATAGCTAAATCTGATACTGGAAAAGAACTGAAGTAAGGAAGACTATTACCTCAGGCTGATTCCGAGTCTGTGGAGAAGAGGTAAGGATACTTGGTATGCATGTCTACTTCTACTTCCAAGTAGCCCCCTCAATGGACTAATTTTGCCATAGAACTTTGACCAAGGAAACTTCTTTGTTCCCTAGACTACGGATCTGATGATCAAGAATCTCTACTGGAACTTCTTCGTATAAAAGGCTATTCTGAATATCTGTGCTTTCTAGAGGGACTACAACAGCTGAATCGTCCATGCACTTCTTCAATAAGGATACGTAGAACACTAGATGAACTGATGACAAGTCTGCGGTAGCTCAAGCTCATATGGTACCTTTTCCACATGACTCAAAATCCTATAGGAGCCTACATACCAGCGACTAAGATTCCCCTTTTTGACAAATCTCTTCACCCCTCTTCATGGATGAAACCTTCAAATATACAAGATCATGTACTTCAAACTTAAGATCTCTCCTTCTTACATTTGCATAAGATTTCTAACGACTCTGAGTTGCTTTCAATCTCTCTCGAATCAACTAAACTTTTTTCATGGATTCAAACACCATATCTAGCCCAATCAAAGTGGCCTCACCCACTTCGAACCAACTGACTGGTGATCTACATATCTGCCCATATAGAGCCTCAAACGGGGCCATCTGAATACTAAAATGGTAAATATTATTGTAGGAAAACTCAATCAATAGAAAGTGGTCATACCAACTACCTTTGAAATCAAGAATACATACCCTCAACATATCCTCTAAGATCTGAATGGTCCTCTGCAGACCATGTTTCTACGAATGAAAAGCTGAACTGAGATAAACTTGGGTGCCAAGACCCTTCTGAAAGGCTTTCTAAAACTGAGAGGTAAACTGAGTACCCCTATCTAAGATGATGGACAAGGGAACTCCATGAAATCTAGCCAACTCTCTGATATATAGCTTAGCACAATCCTCAGCTATGCAGGACGTGTGAATTGGTAAGAAATGGGCTGGTTTTGTCAGTCTGTCTACAATAATCCAAATTGAATCATGTTGTCAACACAAATGGGGTAATCAAGTCACAAAGTCCATATTCACCTCTTTCCACTTCCAAGTGGGAATACCAAACTCCTGCAATATGCCACCAGGTCTTTGGTGCTCTACCTTAAATTGTTGACAAGTTACACACTTGGATACAAATTTTGTGATATCTTTCTTCATACCACTCCACCAATATACTTCCCACAAATCGTGGTACATCTTATTGGCTCCTGGATGAATGGAATAACGTGCACCATGCATTTTCTTCCATAATTTGCTGCCTCAAATCATCAACACATGGCACACATAATCTACTCTGGTATCTTATTATACCATCTCCCCTTTGGGAGAAAACACATGGCAAACTAGAATCCGTGTCCTGCTTCTCTTTTACTTTAAAAATTAGAGAAGATTCTAAACTACTCTGAACCTAAATACTTTCTTTAGCTGAGTCAACCAACCGCTCACCCAATATAGCTAACAGGTGAACTTCCTGAACACTCTCTTATTATTCTCCATATATGGAACACTAGCCATCGATAATATACTAAGGGCATCTGTCACTACATTGGCCTTCCCTAAGTGTTAAAACACACTCATATCATAATCCTTCAATAATTCTAACCACCTTCTTTGATGAAGGTTTAACTCCCTCTAAGTAAACACATATTACAAACTTTAATGGTCCATAAATACGTCAACATGCACCCCATAAAGATAGTGCCTCTAGATTTTCAATGTGAATACAACTGCAGCTAACTCAAGATCATGGGTAGGGTAGTTCTTTTTGTGAGGCTTAAGATTTCTAGAGGCATAGGCTATAACCTTACCTCTCTGAATCAAAACACAACCCAAACTAATTCTAAAGGCATTATAATAGACAACGAACCCATCTGTACCATCAGGTAGTGCTAAAACTGAGGTTGAAGTAAGTCGAGTCATCAACTTTTGAAAACTCTTCTCACAGGAATCTGACCATTAAAACTTAACTTTCGTCTGAGTTAATCTAGACACAGGGGGTGCAATAGAAGAAAAACCTTTAACAAAGCATCTATATTAGCTAGCTAAACCCAAGAAACTTCTGATGTCTAATGGAGAGATAGGTCTAGGCCAATTTCTTACTATTTCTGTCTTTTAGGGATCAACTCTAATGCCCTCACTGGAAATAATATAACTAAGAAAAGCTACTGACCTTAGCAAAAATTCTTATTTGCTAAATTTAGCGAACAATTGGTGATATGTAAGAGTTTGCAATACAATTCTAAGATGGTCTGCATGATCATCCTCACTAAGAAAATAGACAAGAATATCATTGATAAAGACTATGAAAAACATGTCCAAATATTGTTTGAACACTTTGCTCATCAAGTTCATGAAGGCTGCTGGGGCATTTGTCAGCCTAAAGAACATAAATGGTAACTTGAAATGACTGACAGGTTCTGAAAACTATCTTTCGGATATCATATTCCCTTAGTATAAGCTGATAATAGCTAGATCTAAGGTCTATCTTGGAGAAGTAACTTGCACCTTGGAGTTTGTCGAATAAGTTACTAATCCTAGGAAGAGGATACTTGTTTTTTACTGTGACTTTATTCAGCTGACGATAGTCAATGCACATTCGCAAAGAACCATCTTTCTTTCGCACGAATAAGACGGAAGCACCCTATGCAGAGACATTGGGCCTTATGAAACCTTTATATAAAAGGTCTTTAAGCTGCTCTTTTAACTCTTTAAGCTCGACTGGAGCCGTTCAATAGGTGAAATAGAGATGGGCTAAGTATCTGGTAGAAGGTCAATAACAAATTCTATTTCCATATCGGGAAGTACCCCTGGAAAATTTTTGCGAAAGACTTTAGGAAACTCATTTTCTACACGGACTGATTGAACTGTTGGAGTCTTAGATTTAGTGTCTTTGACTCAAACTAAATGATAAATACACCCTTTTTAGATCAACTTTTTGGCTTTAATAAAGGATATAAAATGACTTTTGGGAGACACTAAATTACCTTCCCACTAAAAGACTGGCTCATCTGGAAACTGAAACTTCACCACTCGAGTGCGACAATCTATGGATATATAACAGGAATAGAGCTAATCCATACCAAGAATAAGGTCAAAGTCAATTATATCTAACTCTATTAAATCTGCTAACATGATTTTATAAAGGAAAGTGATAGGATACTTTTTATAGATCTGTTTGGCAATAATTGACTCACCTACTAGGGTAGAAACCAAGAAGGCTTAGGGATCTTTTCAGGACCCATTTCAAAATTTACTGCAACTAGTGGGGTCACATAAGATAAATTCAACCCAAGTTCTAACAATATCTAAACATCAAGACAAAAGACATGAAGCATATCAGTAACACATCTGGTGAACTTTTTTCTTCTGACATAATGGTAAAGCATAAAATCGATTCTAGCACTGACCGCCACGGGTACTGGATGATATGCCCTGAGGAAGAACTGAGTGACCTAGAGAAGTTGGGTGCTAGTAGGCTGAGTCTAGGGAAGAACATCCCTATTTTGATGCTTAGCATATGGACACTCTTTGACTCCATGACCCAACTTTCCACAACTATAACAACCTTTTTGTCCCAACAAACACTCACTAAGGTAATTCTTACCACACTTAGTACATAGAGAATAATTGGGTTTTCCACTCACACTATTATGAGATATGGACATAAAAGTCTTACCTCACTGCTCTTGTATAGCTCTGAGGCAGGAGCATTGGCTGAAGATAGGGCTGACATAGATGAATAATTCTAAAATTACAAATGGTTTTCCCTTTATTTCCCCTCTTTCTCGCCTTTAATTTTCTACTTTAATCTACTAAGCTTTAATCATAAGCCTAGCAAAATCCATGTCCCCAATAAGTATGGAAGTCCTAAACTCCTTGACTACCAAACCAGATACTCCAGTAACAAACTTACTCATACTTTTCCTAGGATAAGCCATCGTATCAAGGGTATACTTAGATAACTGATTCAACTTAAGGCATTACTCCTTCACTATCATCGATCCCTACCTCAGGTTCACAAACTCCTCTACCTTAGCTTCTCCTACTTCACGTGAAAAGAACCTGTCTAGAAATACATCCTGAAATACCTGCCAACTCATAAAAGTTGCATTCTCACCTCTACCATTCTTCCACATAACCACCCAATCATACTCTACATCCTTCAATATATAGGATATCAACTCTACACTCTCCTCTTCAGCAATATGCATAATCTGGGTGATCTTTCTCACCTCATCTAAGTAAAGTTATGGGTCTTCACCTATTTTTGACCCAAAGAACTCCAGCGGATTCATTCTCATGAAGTCACAAATTTTGGCTACTGTTAAATCCTTATTCTACTGAAGTGGGACTGGCGCTTAATAGTTGCCCTAAATATTGGCAGTCACAGCCTGGGACAATACCTGAAAGGCAGCCCAAAATTTAGTATGGGATATATTCTCATTCTGAAGGTCAGCAGGCTAGGGTAGCTGGTTATCATTTCTGCGGGGATCAGCTCGATGAGGAGGCATATTCAACTATCATCTAAGATCATAACTTAAAAGTAGATAGAGATACTATAAGTACGATAGACCATGAAAGAAAAAGATGATTTCCTAAAAATATCCCTAGCCGCTTGCTCATAAATGTGGCGCACTACGCATCCATTATCAAGACTCAACATAACGCGGCTTTTCTGACTCCCAAGGACTCTTATAACCTTAGGATCTGATACCAAGTTTGTAATGCCCCAAAAATAAGTCCCGAGATGTCACACGGTGCTCAAGACTATGAGTATCCTCAAGCTAATCCTATAAGCCTTCTACTAAAATTGAAGCTCATAATAAAGGAAATATAAACAAAATATTAAGCTAATATGCAAAATTCTGTCTGAGCTAACTGAAATTATCTAATATAATATCTGAAAAACACTAGACTCAACAGTCTAAATAGTTAATACTAGAAATCTGTATCATATCTAGCAGTCTGACATGCCTCTACTACTAATAACTAGAGAGTCACTGGGATAAACCCCCAACTGACTTGAAATTGTCTGCAATTACTGAATCATCTATACTAATAAGCTAAAAATTTAAATAACTAGATCCCCAAACCATGAGGACTCACGAACTGATGGGATATAGATAAAGATTCTCAAAATCACTCACGCTACTAAAATTGAGCACCTGAACCTACATTATGAGATAATGTAGCACATGGACGTATATGTGGATTAGTACTTTTGGATTATACTGAGTATATAGGGGTGAATGCATAAGTAAAATAATATCTCATCATCTTTATAATTTGTAAAATAATGTATGCTAAATGTAGATGACTCACATAAGCTTGATTAACTGAAAAATGAGAATCATGATCATGAGGAGCAAAACATGTTGTATGAATCTAGTAAGTCATAATATTTAGTTCTAAAATTGTGCTAGTATTCTATCTCTAAATTATGTTGTTTTAAGTATAGAAAGGATTCACTTATGTATCTATAAAACTGAAATTTGGAATCTCAAAGTTAGTGTCATATGTAAAGCAATACCTAAATAAAACTGTGAGCCTTTACACATAGTTTCTAAAAGTTGTTTTGTAAGTCTTTGCTAGTAGGGAGGTTCTTCTAACCAACATACACTATGTGAGTTATCATAGGGTCCAACGTCTACTTCCCTTATGGGAAAACCTAATGTTGGGGATAAGTGTCATACTCTTACTAAGGAGTATAACCTAATTTAAGTGATCACATCTGTAACTGTCATCCATATAGAAATGGGAATAATCTGATAATCTGAACCTACGTTGGCTCCTAGTTCTAGGGCATGTAAACATACCCAACTCGGTGCTAAATACTACTCTTTTTAATCTGTATGCTCCTTCTATTGGAAATCCACTTTTAAAATAGCATAAGGATTTATAATGAAAACTAATTACGCATCTATCTATTTCAAACTGTAAGCATAGATAAATCTATTTTCTTAAAATTGTTATAAAACTATAAAGTGGATTCCATATCTTAACTGAGGATCAAAGATCAAATCATTAAAAAATAATCTAAAAATAACTAATTATAAGATTCTTAAAGCATTGTCATTCTTAAAATATCAATGTTCAACTAGGGGTTAACAACCCATGCATCAAATTCATGTCAAATCATCATAAAGTTTATTCTCGATAATGAAAATATTGTTAATTCAATTTAAAATCTAGAAAACTCAGCAATACACATAAAAATACTAAAGTAGACATGCAATTCGACATCTAAATCTCTCAAAATCTCATAATCTTCAAATAGTAATAAGTGGGTATAAATCCTAAACTGAAATTCATACAATTTCATTTAAAAATCAACTTTAAAACCAATTTTGGGTACAAGAATGAAAGAATTATCCTTATTCATAACCTCACATACCTTAATTGATGAAGTTGATAAAAAAGCTTGAACTTGAATTCCTAGTTATGCTTTTGAAGATAATTTCTTGAATATCTTGAATTGGGAATCTTGAATTTTGGGTTCTCTTGGAAAAAGAATGGTGGAATTTGGATTTCTTGGGGTTTAAGTTTTGAGGTTCTAGGGTTTCTTGGAGAGTAATTTGATGAAAAGTTAGCATATAATGCTTAGAATAGGTTAAATCTTGTGTTTTATATGATTTAGGGGCTTGGGAAATAACTAGGTTGCCCTTTGGAAAAAATTAGTTCCAAACTGAAAATCTCGATTTATCATCCCACGGTGATGCGACGCCATCACAGTGGCTTACTGAAAAATGGACAATTGTCATTTTGGCCTTTGGCGTGACACAGCGTAATCGCATTGCGTCACTGAAAAAAGGATGAGTGATATTTTCACTCCACCACGATGCGGTGTTTGTCCAATTAGGAATTTTGACGCGATACGGGCTAATCGTGTTGAGCTATTGGAAAGGGATGAACGGGAACTGGAACTTCTCCATGATGCGGGCTAATCGTGGTGCTTCACTAGAAATCGGACAATTACAAATTTGTCCTTCATCGTAATGTGGTGCTTATAGCGGTGTTCTACTGCTTTCAGTAAAATCCCCATAACTTCTTAATCGTGTATTGGATTGAGGCAAACTTGGTATCGTTGGAAAGCTGATTCAATTATCTACACATTGGTGATTTAGAACTGAAAAATTCTATGCACATCAAGAGTTATAAACTTTTGAAGATAACCCTTAATACACTAGGAGCTAAACTGAGCTAAGAAAAGTACGGGGTATTACAACTTTCTTCTGGGTCAATCTCATAAGCGGAGCGGCAATAGATAAGAAACTCTCTATAACTATCCTATAATTAGGTGTTGGTATTTGGTTTGTTATGTTTTGTTGTTTAATATCAGTTTAGTTTTTTTTATTTTCAGATTGACGAAAATGACAACCGTAATCAAACCAAAATAAATTTAATTTGGTTCAACTTCTACAAATTAAGTTTGGTTATTTGGATTTTTATTTTGGTTTTGAAGATTAAAGTAGTGAGCATTTCTCTGTCAGGACTAGTTATGAAATGTCGTACATCTATGTCAATTCCTCATGAAATACCAAGTAAACATGTCGATGATACAGGCAGGTTGATGATATAGACACCTCAAGCTGCTGTATTGCTGCTTATTAGATAAAACTTAAGAGAATTTTCAAAAAAGCAATACCACAAGAATATGAGAAGTTGTTGATGTTCCCAATGTTATCCATCTAATCACAGTACTATGAGTCTACGATGATAAATTCTAATAATCGCCACACAAAACCACAAGACATGAATTTAGGGGTAACTCATAAGATTAAAGTTACTTATTATATATTTATACATACATACATACATATATATATATATATATATTATACATATATATATGTGTGTGATTGATATATATATATATTATTTATAATTTTGGTTTTTTGATTTAATCTTTTTTTATTTTTGAAAATTGAAAACCAAAACGTTTAGCCAAATTCCTAAAATTTGAAACCGAAACCAATCTGAAAAATCAAAAAAACAAAACAAAAATTAAATTTCGGTTTGGTTTTTTATTTTTTTATTTTGAATCAAAATATGCCCAACCCTACCTGTAATAACCTGCCAGACCCAAGAAGCTCTTAATGTCAATTGGAGTCGTGGGTCTAGGTCATTTCTTCACTTTCTCAATCTTTTGTGGATCCACTTTTATCCCTTCACGCGAGACAACATACCCAAGAAAAGTCACAACACTTAACCAAAATTCACTTTTAGAAAATTTTGCATACAACTCCTGATCCTTAAGGGTCTTCAATATAATTCGGAGGTGATTGGCATAATCCTCTTTACTTTTGCAGTACACCAAGATATCATCAATAAAAACTATGATGAACTTCCAGAAAGTGTCTAAACACCCGGTTCATAAGGTCCATGAAAGCAGACGGAGCATTACTCAATCCAAAAGACATGGCCTAAAATTCATAATGTCCATAGTGAGTTCGAAAAGAAGTCTTTGGGATATCAGCTTCCCTAATCCTTAACTGATGGTAGTCCAAACAATGGTATATTTTAGAGAAACACCTAGCACCTTGAAGATGATCAGAGAGATCATCAATCCTAGAAAGAGGGTACTTATTTTTCAAAGTGACCTTATTCAGCTAATGGTAGTCTATACACATTTGGAGAGACCTGTCTTTCTTTCACATGAAAAGCATAGGAATATCCCAAGGAGAAACACTAGGATGGATAAAATTTTTATCACAGAGGTTTTTTAATTAGCCATTCAGCTCTTTCAGCTCTGTTGGAGCCATCTTATATGGTGGAATGGAGATTAAATGAGTATAAGGTATAATATCAATCCCAAAATCTATTTCCTCATCACAAAAAATCCTAGGAAGATTATCGAAAAAACTTTGGAAAACTCATTAACCCCGGGAATGGACTGCAAGGAGGGACTTTCAGAGTTAGAATCCTTGACCCAAAATAAATGATACAAATGCCCTTTGGATATCAACTTTAGAGCTCTAAGATAAGAAATAAACTTTCCCTCTGGTACTAGGGAACCCCCTTCCCATTCTATATCCGGTTCATTAGGAAAATGAAAAGTTACCTTTTGGGTGTAACGATCTGAGACTACCCCCTAGTCACTACATGGTGCTCATGACCCCGAAGGACCACAAGCTAACCCTTTTTCTGATAGCCGTATCTGAACACTCACAATATCTGGAAATAAAAGTGGAAATAGGAAGAAACAAGCCATAAGGATCAACACATCTATAAATACTCAAATTGAAAACTGAATACCGATACATCTGTCTGAAAAGGATCTAACTGACTGAACTGTGGAGTTGATGGGACATGTCCCCAACTCACTCCGTCAACTAAAAATAAACAAAAGTCTGATACAATAATAGCAAACTAAGTATCATCCTCGAATGAAGAGGACTCACTTCTATGTCTACTACTACTGACCAGGACTGAACTGCTGAGGGAACTCTAGATCTTGTGCCTCTGAACCTATGGTGTCAAATAAAACACCATAGCTTAAATGTGTCAGTACGAGAATGTAGTGAGTATACAGATGAGGTAAGGATAAATGCAAAGGCTCATGCATGAACAATTACATAATTGAATAATCATGTGAGTACCGAACAAAAATACATTTATGGATGCACAAACCATAACCACAATCATCACAATCTAAATACTAAAACTCGAATACCACTTTACCATCATCTAAACTCACTACTAACACTGAGATACTGAATCACTTAATCACCTGATACTGATAACTGATTAACTGAATATACTCACATCAATGACTGAATTCTGAGCTCGCTGCTCTCAACTGACTGGGTAGGAGATTAACCTCTCTAACAGATGATTCTGGAATCTATTATCAATAATAAGAAAAGGATCATGTCCAAATTTGACAATGAGAATACTCAACAGCATATGAGACTGAGATCAAGACTATCTGATGGGAGATCTCTAGATATGGTAACAAGAATACTCAAGATGGAGATCAAGCCTATCTATTGGGAGATCTCTGGATATGATAACAAGAATACTCAACTGAATCTGAAACTGAGATCAATCCTATCTAATGGGAGATCTCTAGATATGATAACAAGTATACTCAACATAGTCTGAGATGGAGATCAAGCCTATCTGATGGGAGATCTCTAGATCCGATAACAAGAATACTCAATAGAATCTGAGATGAAGATCAAGCCTATCTGACGAGAGATCTCTGGATATGATAACAAGAATACTCAATTGAATCTGAGACTTAGATCAAGCCTATCTAATGGAAGATCTCTAGATATAATAATAAGTATACTCAACATAGTCTGAGATAGAGATCAGGCCTATATGATGGGAGATCTCTGGATCTTATAACAAGAATACTCAATAGAATCTGAGATGGAGATCAAGCCTATTTAATAGGAGATATCTGGATTTAATAACAAATAACTGTGTCTGAGACCAAGCCTATCTGCGGGGATGGTCCATGAATCAATGGAACTATCTGAGTTCCTCACTGAGATAGACGATTGTACCTCAAAGTCCTGATTTTTGAAGATTGATATTGAAAATGCAACTGTGGAAAGTAATTACTTAACCAACATGCCCTGGCCTCCCATAGGTGGGGTCCAACTTGTAACCCCAGCTGGAAGGGTGTCAATATCGTGTCATGGTTAAAGACCTCTCCGATCAATCCTCTCTAACGAATGACCCTCGCAGGAAGTCGGCCTAAGGCAATATAATAGTTAAACCTCTCTAACGGGGACCCCTGCATCCTACGCTGGCTACACAATTTTGGAGTTCAAGGATTGCTCCTAACGACTCAGTCTCTGTGATGGGGAGCCGCCATCCCTTCCCTCGCTCGGTGCTAGCTCCTACTCCCAATTGAAAGACTCTGAACCAAATTCATGATTGAATACAAACTGAGCTAAATCTGAAACTGATCACATTTCTTAAATAATCTAACTGAGTTAAGATGAGTTCACATGGTCCCATATCTAAGGGATTACTACTGAATCATGATATCTGACTAACAATATAGATTTTGAATAGATTACTCGGTCACTACCGAGGCCAGAACTGCATACTTGAATACTACAAGATCTGGGTTGAGTACAACAGTAAGGCTAGATTACTAGCGATACAGAGACTACAGAGATTTCTAGATTACTTATGTTCTATATTTGTCTGAGGATACAGAGTTCTATAATTCATGAAGTTCTGAGAATCATGGCTTGACTGGGATTATCGTGAAAACTAACACAGTCCCTATACAGCACCTAAATTATCAGGTATAAATACCCTCAGGAATCAATAACATAAAAGTAAAATATAACCATTCTTGACTAGTCATAACCACGGTCATTCATTTATCATCACAATCACTAAGGCATCACTTCAAGCATTCAGGAATCATAAGCATCTATTCACCATCACAATCACTAAGGCATCACTTCAAGTATTTAGGAATCATAAGCATCTATTCACCATCACAATCACTAAGGCATCACTTCAAGCATTTAGGAACCATAAGCATCTATTCACCATCATAATCACAAAGGCATGACTTCAAGCATTTAGGAGTCATAGATATGTAATAGATAAGGGGAACATTCTATTAGATCATACTTTATTCAACAAGGTCTTGCGTCAAGTACTTAGCACGTATGTTAGTCTTGGCATATATTGGATAACACAGGATTGGGGAAAACTTCATACAATCATGTCACAATTTACTCATCATGCACTTGGCATGTATTAGAGGCTTAGTATGTATCAAAGAGCACAGAATTGGAGAATTTCATACTATCATGTCTTAACTCGTTCGCTAGGGCTTTTCAATAAACTCTAGTCATGCATGGGTTTACACCTAATTGGGGTTTTTCATGCTATTATGTCACAATTCAATCACTAAGGCATTTCAACAAACACTAGGCATGCATGGGTTTACAGCTAATTGGGGTTTTCATGCTATCATGGCACAATTCATTCATTAAGGTATTTCATCAAACACTAGGCATGCATGGACTTGTACACAATTGGGGGTTTCCTAATCAACATGCTCTAATGGCCCTAATTCCTTCACATAAGCATTTTATCAAACATATGGGGAGCATGTTTTGCTCATTCAACCAATTCTACACTTAATTGACATGAACACATCATCTAACAAGAAACTTGAAGAGGATTTATCATGAACATCACATGGGTATCACATACCAAGGTCAAAGCTTGATAATCTTGTAAACAAACAGGAATCACAACTCAATCATAGCAGGAACATCAATTTCAACTCACATGAATCATTAACAACTCATAAACATAAAATCTTTGAGATTTAGAAAAGGGTACTTGATCTTCTTAAATGAAAGGGACCCAAGAGTCAACATCTGCATACCTTAGGAAAACTCCTTTCTTGAAAGCCCTTGGAGAGATTCTTGATTTCTCTTGATCTTTCTTAAAGGAGTAAAGGTTTTGATTTTTGTAAAACCCTAGTTTGATGTTAAAGATGGGAAAATAAGGCTGAGAGCCTCTTATTGGGTATAAATAGGGGTTGAGAAAGAGTGGGAAAATACCCAAAAGCACTTGGAATTAAAATCTGAAACTGGAAAATAAATCCCAATTTTACATGCTGGCACGACGCGCCATAATCGCGCCTACCCACTGGAAATTAGACAATTAGGAAACTGCATGACGGTGCGATGCGATGGCAATCGAACATTGCGACAAGGTGGAAATCATAGAGGCTCACTAAAATTATACAATTGTCATTTTGCCTGGCTCTGCGATGCACTAAAGGGCCATGTGGCACACTATATCACTAAAATACTCTAACTCTTTACCCGAGTGTTAGATATGGGCAAATTTGATATCGATGGAAAGCTTATTCAATGATCTACACGACAAAAAGTCGATATTAGGGAAATTCAACACGGTTCAAAATATTTCACATTTGGGAAGACATTTCTCAATCTTTTGGGACTAGATTTATGCTTCATCGAACACGCTCTAAGTGTCAAACTAGGAGAGAACTTTGTGGGGTGTTACATTGGGTCCTCCAGTTTAAAGAAGCACAGAACAAATAAAGCCAATCCATCCTGAAGATTATGTTAAAATCCACTATATCAATCTCTATTGAATCTACCACCGTCTCTCTATGAAAGATGGACACAACATAACACCTATAGAAAGTAATAAGGGACTCACCTACTGGGGTAGAAACTACGAAAGGGTTAGAAATATTTTTGAGCATAGGACAGGGTGGAACTAAAATCAAGCAAGACAAAAACATCACAGAGAAAAGTTGTAACACCAGTGACAACATATGGGTATGCCTTGGATTCCTAATGAGTGAAAAGTGCATATAGGTGATTACAGCTATTCCCCATCCCTGAAGTAGCAGCGTTCAGAACAAGAACTAAAAAAGTGGAACCCAAAGTCTTATTAGCCCTAAATGCACCCCTAGATGAAGGGAAATCTCACTGTATATGACCTGGCTTACCACAATTAAAGCATAAGTTTCTCTCCTTCTAACAAAATCCATGGTGAGGCTTTCTACAAACATGGCAAGAAGCGCAAGGTGGGGTTAACTGAGCCATACTGGCCTGAGACTGAGCACCCCATGCCCTAGGACCATTGTTAGGCTAGAAATTTTGATCACTTGAAGGCTTAGGGATCTAAGCACTAGCTGATGAAAGAGAATTACCCCAAGTCTTCTTTTTGAACCAATACCCTCCCGTTTTTCCACTATTTTGCTGGATCACACCCTGTTCTGCATTCTTAGTCTTCTTACTTTGCCTTTCCTCTATTTCTACCTATTTCACTTTCTCATCCTCCATCTGTTTCATATACATCACCAATATTGATATATCTATGTAACTATTTATCATAGTAGCCTTACATTTTAGTACCAAGTCATAAGAGAGAGCCAAAGCAAATTTCCTCATCTTGAACCTCATATTAGATACAAGATCTGGAGTATAAAGGGATAGTTAGGTGGTGAACTTTAGTGCATACTCCTTGACATTCATTTTATCTTGCTTCATATTTACTAACTCCTCAGCCTAAGCTTTCTTCAACTCTTGAGAAACAAAGTGGTCAAGAAATGTATCGGAGAACCCTTCCTACACAATGGGGTCAGCATTTTCACCCCTCAACCCCTCCCACTCATCATACCACTGGTAAAATATACCTTTTAATAGTAAGTATCAAACTCTACCCCCTCCATATCACTATTATACATAACTCTAAAAATTGTTTCTATCTCGTCTACTAACACTTAATGATCCTCCCCGGCCTTAGAACCCGTAAAAGTTAGGGGATTCATCCTCATGAATTAACCAACCCAGATGACCTTAGATGAGCTACTGACAGGGCTAACACAATCAGACTAATGGGATCGCAATGCCATAATCTGAGCAAGCATATAAATGGGCTTATGGAACCTAGCATAAAGACATCCCTCAGTGGAGACTGAGTGGGGTCATTACTGACATGAGTAGCTCGAGGAGGACTAGTTGGGATTAGTGGGACCCTAGAGAGAGCAGTGAAGTCAAGTGTATGAGCCCTATACCGAGTCTGCATTTTGTGGGTAGGGCGAACCTCTTCAACATTTGCCCAGTTGGGATGAAGGATCCATTTAAATTTTTACGACTATCAAATCTTTGTGGAGGCATGATCTGAAATGCGAGAAACTTAGCAATTAGAATAGAGTCATAATAACTTGACCCTCTAGCATGAAATAGAACACAAAGAAGGGAAACATTCCTAAATGCCTCGTAGCTTCTCCTTATAAGTATAGCATGATACACACCCATAAACGGGACTCTACTTGACACGATTTTGTAGACACCCAGTGACCCTAAACCTTGATCTAATACAAAGCTTGTCATGACCCAAACTGGGGCCCTGACTGTGATGGGCACCCCAAGCCAACCAAGGCATGAGATAACCCCTTAGCCTTATACCATAAGCATAGAATATAAGGAAGTTGTGGAAGCCAACCCATAAAGAAAGATTAAATAAACCACTAAATTGGAATTAATAAGTTTGAAACCAAATCTAAAAACATTAACCCAACACCATCTACAAATCCTCTATAACATCCACTAAGTTAGGATGTGACCCCAAATATACCAAAAAGGTACAAAAATAATGAAATAAGTGAAAAGTACCAATGCCTTTTGGATGATAGAGGGCTCGCCATTCTCACCAGTTGTCCAAATAAGGAAACGATCACCTTAACACTATATAGTATCACAAGGAAAGTCCTCAAAACCTATGTCACAAAGTGATGTAGCGTGGGACGGTCAGTACGACGAGTACTGGCATGCAACCCAAGGGACGGGATAAAATATACATTTACGAAAATCATTCATAAAACATATTATCGTCATCTATAATAATAATAAAGTAAAGGGAAAGGACAAGGAACATAAATACACGACCATTTAAAATTTAATCAAAACATATGTAGTTTTTCATCAATCTCCAGTAACCCATGGGCTATATGGATTCAGTACCCCTAACTAGAGAGTCCCTAATCCATGTTAGATGCATGATCGAGGTTTAGGCTAAAATCACCAATAGATACTAGCCTTCCTAAAAAGACTTCATACTACTGCTTGAAGCAAGCATATAGTGATCATTCTTCATTCAGGACAAGACCTCCCAACATCAGAAAATGTAGTTTCAAGTGTTGGTCACAAGGACTACACCTTTTTGGTAAAGCTACATAATTTCCATTAAAGCCCAATTAAATTTTTTGTAACCTTTATCCATGGAGTCTTTCATTAAGGTATTTTCCCATTGGTATCATCATATCAAGACTTGTAATTCATTTTATATTATGCCATACCATTTTTATTAAAACATTTAGACTCTCAGTTTCATTTTAAAATCCATAACCATATCCTTTTAATATTTTATGCCTTGCAATATTTCAAAGAAGGAATAAACACCCTAAAATTCTCATTTAAAACCAAAAATAGGATATGGGTGTCGTTCGTAGCCTTATTATGTAAACTCATAAATGCTACAAAATCATAATATCAATTCTACCATTTATAAGTGACGCATTTTATTTTATAACTCATCTTTTACCCATAGAGAAACCCATTAAAATAATAGGAAATAAACTTCTAGTTTTTACCACTAAACCACCTAACCCTCAAACAACCATTAAATAATACACAAAATTAAGTAAATTGACGTAATAGAACAATAATTAAGATAAGAAGTATTCAACATGCCTTTAGATGAGGATTTCTCCAAAAATTGCAAAAGAAATGAGCCCTAAGCTTGAACCCTAGCCTTATAGCCTACAAGTGTTGTTTTGAAGAGAAAAATGACCTTTTTTGAATGATTACAAATATTTTAAGGCTTAGGAATGCATTGAGTGAAGGGAGACAATTTATAAGGCATGAAAATACCTAAATACCCTTAAAAATAACTTAAAATAACATCTCGCTAATAGCGGGGGAGGGGGTCATAATGCGGACCCCAGTGCAGAGGCTTAGCCTCGTAGTGCGAGGCCCGTCGCAAGGTAGCCTTCCTTATGAAGCAGAGGTGTGGCATTGAGCTCTCATGGGGTCCCTCGCGGCATGAGGCCATAGCGCGTTGGCTCCCTTATGACACACAACCTATTTTTACATCCCAAACCTCCCCCAACATATTTGAACTCTTCCCGTAGTGTTTTACATTCAATTTAAGTACCACGTAGGCTTATTTTAAGCTTGATTTTGACTCCCAACACCTAGGGTTTCACAATTTTTGTTTCTTAATTTAATTATACTATGAAATTGTGTTGCAATGATGATAGAAAATGTAGCTTATCAAACTGAATAAGAGATAGTACATTCTTAATCAATTTGTTAGGATATATTCTCTAATAATAATGTTTTATTACTATTACACTAAATAGGCATCTGACAATAGATTTGGCTAGCACTACAATATATATTCTAACATACTTTTTCATGAATTTGTATAAAATCTTTCGCTATTTAAAATAAAATACAAATACATAAACGCGACCGTTGTCGAATTGATCTAATAGAACTCCTTTGTATATTTCATTTTTAAATTACTCTTGTTCCTTTTTCAAATATGCAATTTACTTTAGTATAATTTTTTACACCATATCCATTTGTTAGTTTCTTCAGTTATACCTGTATCAAAAGATAAATATTTTGAAAATTGAATAGAGATGTGAATAAAATTATCATTAATAAGTTACCTTGACAATTATCCGAACTAATTTCATGTATCCACTAAATCATGCATACACCTGCACACCCACAAACATCTCAAAAGAAGATATAAGACAAATCATATTTGGTATGAGGGATAAGAGATAAATGACACAACCTGCCCTGGGGCCTTGTTGTAATGAGCGTCCCAAGTCCGACCAGGCACGGAAACCACCCTTGTTACCCAACCCAACCTCCATCCGTCTATCCTAAGTTGGCTGAATATTAAGCTTATGACAAGATAGTGTAACGGCTCACATAAAGACTCTAGGATAAGATCACAACCGTGATCGACCCAACCGAGTCCAACCATCCCATACCAAAACAAGGGCCATAAATCAGCACATAACCAAAGGCGTTCTAAAATATAATATAATTAATTCAAAAATAAAATAGGATGGAACAACCAATAATATCATCTAAAGATGTAATCCCACCATCTTATTCCAATGCCAAGGCCAACACCAATACCGATCTCGCCCATTCTAACCCATAGCAGTACCACAAAGACTCTAACCAAAAAAGTAATGAAATCCGATTGGGACATGCCCCAACCATAGTCAAAACTAATATCCAAAATAAAACCAAACTATCTAGGATCCATAACATGAAATGATGCCTTTCAAAAGGATAGAAGCTTACCACTTCAGTCCAAATACTGATCCCAATTCAATCACTATGTAGGAGGAGTAGAATGCCTGATTCCTATATAGCGTAGGTATACAACCACCAGTAGACAGGGTTAACGAGTAATTGCTAGATGATCTAAGGGTAAGGATAAAATAATTCCATGTATAAAACCAATTAAAATCATCCATATGCATACAACCATATATATATACATATAACCATGATGGGAAAAGGGACAGGGTTTTAGCATGCCTTTAAAACCTTTTCCTGGTTGTGTAACTTTGCTGTCCTAAACCATCCACGGACTATATAGGTTCAGATCCCTCTTTTTAAAAGGCCTTAGTGCATGTAGCCGCATAACTAGGGAAGTATCCCATGGGATGACTAGTATATCCCAAAAATAAAGTGTGACATCATGTACACGGTTACAAAAACCAACCTCATATCGGCAAATATGAGTTTTCAGTTTTTGTCCCTCTAGGACCTCCACCTTCTATGACTTAGCTACACCTCCCGCCATTATTGCCCAATTAAATCCAATTCCAAAATAACCAAACCATTATACATTTATTAACCAAGGCTATTAATATTGGTATTGTTATACCAACCCTTACTTGCAAGTATCATCCATAGCCAACCATTTATAGGTTTAAGGGGACTTTCAAGTGCCATTCCATTTAACATATTAAACCACTTAGGAGACTTTCATGATCCCCACAAGCATAACCAATTAGCCTTTTACCATTCCAAGCCATTTGAACCATGCATAATTCTTTTACCAAGTTTAAAACATACTAGATCTTCATTAAAAGAAATCAATGCAATAAACATATCTTTATAAGCATTTTGTCAAACACATTTGGAGCATAATATCACCAAAACCAATTCCAGTTACCATTAATCCATTCCCATGTAAACCAATTATCCAAAACCACCATTAATACATATAAAGGCATAATTAAAACTATGGGAAAACATAACTAACTATTTAATAGCAAAACCCCCAAATCATATTTGAAATCCAAAATTATGTAATAGTAAAACCATGAAAACATTCATATAAACCCTGCCTTAAGGTAAAATTAACAATGAGTAAAGAGAACATGCCTTAAACCAAGATGATGATGAAAAGAAATCACTAAGACAAGCCCCAAATTTATCCTTTAGTTGAAACCTTAGCTCCCCTTGCCCAAAAGCTCTTAAGATAATTATGGAGTGTTTTAGAAGAGTTTCTAAGCGTTAATAAATAGAATAATAGTATAAATAACAATATAAATAGGTTAGAAGTTGTGGGACCCTATTAGGATAAGTAGGATAATGTCCAGAACACCCCTACTTAAGTTGTACCAAAATTCCATCACAGGGACATGACTGACCCACACGATTGTACCCTCTGATACGATCGGTATCCACCACTCCTATCCTGAATCTCCACCCTTGGACCAAATATTATCCAGTATACGACTTATCTAATCAAGTCATAACCACAACATACAATCCATGCCTTTCATCCATACCCTGGTAGATTTACTGTAATACCCCACATGTTTCTAAGCTAGAAAGTGAACCAGTTTTCCTACTTATGAAACCTCCTACCCTGTTAGTAGCCTTTAAGTGCATGACTTACAATGAATATCCTAGTGATAAGATAGCTTACAATTTCTTAAGCATGCTCATATGAGTCACTTAGAGTAATGCAAGCTAAGAGTTTTTGAATCCATCAAGTCTTAGTGTTTGATTATGCAAGGATCATATTTGAACAAGAATAAAGTGATTGATATGTGAAATTTTGGGAGATTTAGACCCACCAAATTGTAGATAATCTAATTAGCTTTCTAATGATACTTATTTCACCAAAATCCGACACCTGAGCATGAAATTATGGCCTTGCAAAGAGAAGTGCGACGCCTAACAATCGCACATGGCTACTGAACCAAACGTGCGATACCATGTGCGGCGCACAACCCCTGCTTATGTGATAGGATGTGTGAAATATATCCCTGCTTGTGCGATAGGATGTGTGGCGCATATCTTAGCATGTGGGATGGGATGTGCGATGCATATCTATGATTTCAACAATGAAAACACTTAGTTTTTGAGTAATTTTAAGGGTAGTTAAGTCTTTTGACACTCCTTACACATCCCTAAACTTAATATTATGAAATTTATAGCTTCTAAACACATTAAAACCCTATTAACATCTCAAGGTTCATTATCCAAGAACATCATAGGAGAAAAATAACTAGGGTCGCACAATCAAGCTTGAAGATCCAATTTCAAGGAAATTCCTCCATCAATCATCAAGAACCTTCCTTCCAAGGTATGCGTAGTGTTCATCCATGGATTTCTTTTATTTGTGGATTTCAAAAATCAATATTTAAATATAAAATTTTAGTTGGTTGTGGTGATATGATCATACTCATGTTGATGCTTGTTAGTTTTTCTATATAATAGTATCGTGACTGTATATTTCATGAAGGTTATGGTTGTTAGTTGAAAAAAAAATGAACTTTAGGTGGTTTGATATAATGCAAGTATGAAATCCACCTATGCCTTAAAGGATGCATGCATGGTATTCGATAAAATGCCTAGTATGCTAGGAATTCATATTTACATGATTTCATGATATCTAAATAACAAGTTTATGTTAGCTATACACTCCAATATGAATTTCTATGCTATTTATGTGTTGTCATTGTTAGGGTGTGAAGCATGTATGATAATGGAGATATAAATTATGTACACAACATATATCAATGCCTTACCTACCATGTTTGAACTGTTGAATAAATGCATAGAGTATACTATCCCCTACTTACGATATTGTGAATTGTGGACTCAAATCTTGTGATCAAGTCATGTCATGTGTGTCAGTTTCCTTCTATCGAGTCCTGGGGGTATTCGTACCCAAAAACTATAGCTGTGTGCCTAGAGCCATGTCATGTTTCACGATATCCAAAGTCAAGCCATGATTCAGTAGAATTCAGTCAGTCATGTGACTCAGGAAACCTCATGATCTCAGCCAGTTATCAGATATTAGTAGTATTTCACCAGTCAATGGAATTTAGTAAGTTCCACTCAAGTACAGTCAATTAAATAATGTTCAGTCTCTTTAGATGGGAGTAAAAGTTAGCACCGAGCAAACCCAAGGATGGGAACTCACCTGTTAGTTTAGGGTGTGATTCTTAGCAATCATCCTCGCATTCTAGAACTACGTAGCCAGCGTAGGTTGAGACATCTTAATCTATCATATTAGGGTTGATGAGGTGGCTTAACCTTTCAGTTTAGGGTTGATGAGGTGGCTTAACCTGTCAGTTTAGGGTTCCCACCGTTCTTACTTGAGTACCTGCCAGATAAGGGTCACTTATAACTTGTCTCTACCAGTGGCGAGGTATTGACACCCTTCCAGTTGGGGCAAAGATTGAACCTCAGCTTAGCCATCATAGTACATATGGGGAATGTCGGTTAAACAACTACCTCCCACAGTTTTAGACTCAATCTCAGTAAAAAACTCAGATAGTTCTTCAGATATCAGTATACCAGGCCTGTTAGAAACAACCAAATTCAGTTATAGCATGGGACTCAAAAAGTTCCATTAGATTCAAGACTGTTAGATACAGTCGCCCATATTATCAGAACTACAGAATCAGTCATGTTAGTTATCAGTAAACCATATATTAGCTTACAAATCTAGTTATCACGCATTTATGATTCCAGTTACTATTATGCATGTTTGTACTCTCACATTCATATCAGTCAGTCAGTTAGCATTGTTCATACATGAAACCCACTTACATTTAGCCTACCTCATTTGTATACTCAGTACATTCCCCTGTACTGACGTATTTGCTCTATGGTGCTTTTTTTTCATATTACACTATAGGCACAAGCTTCAGATCAGTAGTAGCAGTAGCATCTCGAGTCGCAGAGATTTAGTGAGTCTTTTTCATTTGAGGAAAATATGATTTGATTTATTCATTATTATTTTAGCCAGTTATCAGTTTACGAAGTTAGTTGGAGACATGTTCCTTCAACTCATTATTCAGATAGTATTAGAGGCTTTCAGATTTAGCCATTAGATTCAGTATTCAGATTTATGTTTAGTTGTTTTGGGTATTCATTACCCCATAGATGTTATGATATTATTTCAGTTAAACCTTATGGCCTTATAGTACATATTTTCCACATTATTATGTCATGATTTGCAGTATACAGGTGCAGATATTAGTCATGAGTTAGCTTATGGTCCCTCGGGGTCATAAGCACCGTGTAGCATTTCGATTCAGAAAAATTGAGGCATTACAAACTTGGTATCAGAGCCTAAGGTTCAATAGAGTCCTAGGAATTTTGACAACCTCATCTAGTAGAGTCTTTTGCATGGGTGTGTTGTGCGCCACATTTATTTACAGGAGGCTATGAGATATTTTAGGAACAGTTTTCTTTCTTTCAGTGTTCATGTCGTACTAGTGAGCATAATATCAAGTTAAACTCTTAGTCTAATCCGTTCTTCTCTCATTTCAAACCATGCCTCTAAAGAGAAAAAACCAGCCAGCTCCTCAGCCCAAAGATCCTTTGGGAAAACATGTTTCTCATACAGAGTCTAAAGCTGCATTCACGACACTTGCTCAATCTGTGGCTGCCCAAAATGAAAGGCCACCAGTTATTCCAGCCAATCCAGTGGCCAATTCCACAACAGCTAGGATTTAGGACTTCACTCGAATGAACCCTCCATCTTTGTTCGGGTCTAAGTCTGATGAAGACCCATAGGAATTCATTGACCAAATTCAGAAGGTCATTGACATCATGGGAGTGTAATGCCCCGCAAAATTTTATGTCAAATTCAGCTCCTTAAGGCTCTAAAATGATCTAAAACTTAGAAAATTTTGATATGTGTTCAACACTTAGTCTCATTTCAAGTCTTCAAACTTTGGAGATTTATTTGATGACCTTTCCGACCTCCGTTTTTAGATTTTCAAGTTACGTTACAATCGGGCAAGCTTGTAGTGCACCCCGGGTGAGTTTCGAAATTTTTAGAGTAGCGTAAGGTCATATTTGATATTCCGAACCAGTATGAAAAGGCTACTGGGCTGCACAGCCTCGCTTAGACCGCCGGTCTAAGCAGGGCGCCGCCTTGGCCGGAGCCTTCTTGCCCAGTTTTTAGTATTTTAGGGTCAACTTTAAACGATCATAACTCCCTGTATAGAATGAATTGTGAGAGCTATAATATATCAAATGAAATATAATTGAGTCCTCTTTCAAATCCAATTGGTTTCATCCAATTTTGAGTATATGAGTAAAATGTTATAATCGATTTACTTTAGCCTATCAAACTATCAACTGAGGGACAACTTTGACCTTAGTTATTCCTTAGGGGTATTTTGGTCATCCTCCACCCCTATATATACCACCAACACCGGATTAAGCCTTCATTACACCAAAATATAGCCTATTTTATGAAAAACTCTCAAGAACAAGGCTAGGGTTTCAATTGGGGCTTCCAAGATTCATGCCGATTTCACCGCGAACTTCATAAATTCTTAATCTAAGGTATGCATAGTGTTCATCTATGGATTTAATTCGTTCAAAGAGCTCAAGAATCATGCTTTTAAATATTATTTTATAAAATTTTTATGGTGATATGAGCATGTACTTGTTGATAATTGTTGTTTAAGTTTCAAGATGATATCTAAAGGTGTTTTCATGGATTATATGTGGTTGTTAGTTGAAAAACATGAACCTTGGGTGGTTTGATATAATGCAAGTATGAAATCACCTATGCCTTAAAGAATGCATGCAAGGTGTTTGATAAAATGCCTAGGATGCTAGAAATTCATATTTACATGATTCCATGATATCTAAATGACAAGTCCATGTTAGAGCTATACACTCCAATATAAATTTCCATGCTATTTATGTGTTGATATTATTGTGGTATGAAACACGTATGATAATGGAGATATGAATTGTGTACACGAAATATATCCATGCTTTCCCTACCATGTTTGAGATGTTGAATAAATACATGAAGTATAATATCCCCAAATTATTACAATATGAACTAAATGTTAGGTGTTGTCGTTCCCTTATTCTTGAATGGTTTTCATACCATTGTTATGAATAGTATATGTTGTCGGAATGCCCATGATATTAGAATATGAGATTTATGACTTGATTATAAGCATTCCTATTTATGATAGATATTATGATAACCATGTACTTCATGAAATCCCTCACTTATGTATTATGGATTGTTATTGATGGTCGTGTACTCAAGAAAGTCAAGTTTTGTTAGTTTTCTTCCATCGAGTCCTGGGGGTACTTGTACCCAAAAAATATAGTTGTGTGCCTAGAGCCATGTCATGTTATCATGATACTCTCATTCAAGCCATAATCTATATAATTCAATCAGTCATGTGACTCAGGAAAACTCAGTAATCTCAATAATCTCAGTACTCCAGTAATCTCAGTAATCTCAGTGCTCAATAACCTCAGTAACCTCAGTATTCATAGTTAATCTCAATAACTTTAATACTCTCAACCAGTCCTCAGAACTCAGTACATTCCATTAGTCATCGAAATCCAGTAAATTTAGTTTAGCTCCGCTAAACAATACTACTAGTATCAGTCCAGTTAATCCATATCAGTTCAGCAAATCAATTTAGTTTAGTTATTCATGTTCAGTCTCTTCAGATGGGAGTAGAAGTTAGCACCGAGTAAAACCAAGGATGGGAACACACACTGTCAGATAAGGGTATGATTCTTAACAATCATCATCACATTCCAGAACTACGTAGCCAGCGTAGATTGAGACATCTTAACCTGTCAAATTAAGATTGATGAGGTGGATTAACCTTTTAGTTTAAGGTCCCACCATTCTCACCTTGAGTATCTGCCAGATAAGGGTCACTCACAACTATCCTTACTAATGATGCGGTATTGACACCCCTTCAGTCGGGGCAGAGATTGGACCCCAGCTTAGCCGTAATGGCATATATGGGGAATGTCGGTTAAACAACTACCTCCCATAGTTTTAGTCTCAGTCTTAGTAAAAGAACTCAGATATTTCTTTAGATTTCAGTATATCAGGACTGTCAAATACAGTCAACTTAGATACAGTACGAGACTCAGGGCTGTCAAATACAGTCACCCATGTTATTAGCATTCAATATCAAGGCTACCAGATATAGTCACTCATGTTATCAGTTCATAGAAACTCATGTTATCATTATTACCAGCTCTCAGAACTTATATTACCAGTATTAATTTTCATGACTATCAGATACGGTCAAGCATATCAGTTCCTCATATTCATGGTTGTCAGATATAGTAACTCATGCTATCAGTACTCAATTTTAGGACTGTTAGATACAGTCATTCAAACCAGTTCTTCGTAGTCAGAACTGTCAGAAATAATCATTTCTTTATCAGTAATTTAGTATCAGTCTCCTAGTATTCAGTAACACAGTATCAATTCCTCACTTATTACTGACTCACGTATTGATATTAGTAAACTCAGTCATTTGGTATCTCATTACCAGTATACTCATGTTGTCAGTATTCAGACTCAATAGTCGGTATCTCTATAAGTTCAGTTATAGTTACGTATGCATGTATGTATTCTCACATTCTATCAGTCAGTATTGTTCATACATATAAACCTTTGCATTTATCCTACCTCACTCGTATACTCAGTACATTTAGAAGTACTGATGCATTTATGCTATGGTGCTTTCTCTTATGTTACACTATAGGTTCAGAGGCACGAGCTCCAGATCAGCAGTAGCATTCTAGTGTTCAGAGTTGCAGTGAGTCCTTCTCATTCAAGGAAAATATGATTATTACTTCATTTATTAATTTAGTTTATTTCAGTTATTAGATGGAGTTAGTTGGAGACATGTTCCATCAACTCCATATTCAAATAGTTTAGAGGCTTTCAGACTACGGTATGTCAGACAATTATTTTAGTTTTGTTTTGGTATTGATATACCATTTTCAGACATTGTTTTATTAGAAATTTTGTATTATTTCAATTTTTGAACCTTATGGCCTTACAGTATTATGTTTCCGCATATTTTACAGTATGGTTATTCAGTACTCAGGTACAAATATCAGTCATGGGTTAGCTCGTGGTCCTTCAGGGTCATGAGCACCATGTAGTATTTTGGTTTAGAAAATTGGGGTGTTATAGGGAGTTACTTCTGTTCAGAGTGCTGAGTTAGCCGCATACCAATTACAGGATGTCGCTCATACTTGGTATAAACAGTAGAAGTCTAAAAGGGTAGATGATGCAGGTCCTATTGAGTAGGAGGAATTTGTCATGGCTTTCTTAGACAGATTTATTTCCCATGAGCTGAGGGAGGCCAAAGTTCTTGAGTTTATCAACCTCAGGCAGGAAAATATGACGGTTAGGGAGTATTCTCTCAAATTTACTCAGATAGCCAGTTATACCCCTCATGTGGTTGCAAACAACAGGGATAAGATGAGCAATTTTATGTCAGGGGTGAATGATAGCATGGTAAATGAGTGTAGATCTGCAAATGTCAGACTTGTGGAAAGAACCACAAGGGTGCTTGTAGATCTGGTAGTGATGTTTGTTTTGGTTGTAGCAAGACAGGCCACAGGATTGAGAGTGTCCGCAGTCAGGTCTTCAATGTTAACAAAATCGTTCCACAGCTCAGTCCGGTCGCCCAAACCAGCAGGGTACCACTTCCAGTGCTACTAGTGGGCAATGCCCAAACAGAATATAAGTTCTTCTGACTCGACAAGATTAGGAAAATTCTCCTGATATTGTTACTGGTACATTACAGATTTTCCATGTTCATGTTTATGCTTTGCTAGACCCAGGTGCATCTTTATCTTTTGTCACTCCATACATATCAGGCGATTTCAGAATTAGTCCCAAAATTTTAGCAGAGCCATTTTCAGTCTCTACCCCAGTGGGCAAAACCATCATAGCTCGGCGGGTATACAGGAACTGCCTAGTTATGATATTTCAGAAATCTATGTCAGCAAATTTAGTCGAGTTAGAGATGACTGATTTTGATATTATTCTCGGCATGGATTGGCTTTATTCCTACTATGCCACAGTCGACTGTAGAAATAGGAGAGACTAGTTTTAGTTTTCAAATGAGCGCATCCTAGAGTAGAAGGGTAGTGTTTCAGCATTCAGGGGTCAGTTTGTTTCCTACCTTTGAGCAAGGAAAATGATTTTTAAGGGTGTATGTATCATACTATGTATGTTAAAGATTCCAGTCCCGAATATCCTAGTCTCGAATTAGTTCCAGTTGTTAATGAATATTCAGATATCTTTCCTGAAGATCTTCCAGGCATTCCTCCTAAAAGAAAAATAGACTTCAGTATTGATCTTCTCCCAGATACTCAGCCTATTTCTATTCTGCAATACAGAATGGCACCAGCAGAACTCAAGGAACTAAAATATCGGTTGAAGGATCTCTTAGATAAGGAATTCATCAGGCCTAGTGTGTCCCCATGGGGTGCACCAATTTTATTTGTGCGCAAGAAAGACGGTTCTCTCAAGATGTGTATAGATTACAGTTAGCTTAACAAAATTACGGTCAAGAATAGGTATCCACTTCCTAAAATAAATGATCTGTTTGACCAACTTTAAGGTTCCATTTACTTCTCCGAGATAGACCTCAGATCAAGCTATCATCAGCTCAGAGTTAGAGAATGTGACATTCAGAAGACAGCTTTTCATACTCGGTATGGTCACTTCAAATTTCTAGTCATGTCCTTTGGTCTTACTAATTCCCCTGCAGCTTTAATAAACTTGATGAACCGGGTGTTTAAGCAGTACTTGGACATGTTCGTTATAGTCTTCATAGATGATATTCTTGTCTATTCTCGCACAAAGCATGATCATTTAGACCATCTCAAAATTATTCTTCATACTCTCAGGGATCATCAGTTATTTGCCAAGTTCAGTAAGTGCAAATTTTGGCTAAGATCAGTAGCATTCCTTGGCCATATTATCTCTGGTGATGGCATTAGAGTAGATTCTCAGAAAACCAAAGCAGTAAGAAATTGGCCTCACCCTATCTCTCCATCATATATTAGGAGTTTCTTAGGTTTGGCTAGCTATTACAAATAGTTTGTCAAATAGTTTTATTCTATTGCATATCCTATGTCCATATTGACCCAGAAGAAGGTCAAGTTTCAGTGGTCAATTCTTGCGAGAAGACTTTTTAGGATTTGAAGACTCGACTCACTACAACTCCAGTTCTAGCTCTTCTAAATGGTTCATATGGGTTTATAGTATATTGTGATGCATCCAAAGTGGTTTAGGTTGTGTCCTCATGCAGTATGGTAAGGTCATCGCCTACGCCTCCAGAAAATTAAAGCCCTATAAGAAGAATTATCCTACTCATGATCTTGAGTTAGCAGCCGTAGTATTTGCCTTGAAGATTTAGAGGCATTATTTATATGGAGTTCATGTGGATGTCTTCACAGATCATAAGAGTCTCCAGTATGTCTTTTCTCAGAAAGATCTCAATCTTTATCATAGAAGGTGGTTAGAGCTCTTGAAGGATTATGACATGAGTATCCTTTATCATCCGGGCAAGGCCAACATTATGGCTGATGCTCTCAGTAGGCTCTCTATAGGTAGTATTTCTCATGTTGAAGATAGCAAGAAAAAGATAGCTTAGGAGATTCATCATCTTGCCAGACTAGGCGTTTGCTTAATCGACTCTTCAGAGGGAGGTGTATGTGTTCATAGAAATTCAGAGTCATCTCTATTTTCTAAGGTAAAAGAAAAGCAAGACAGGTATCCTAGCCTTGTGAAGATAAAAGGGTTAGTTCAGGGTCAGAAATTTTAGATTTTCTCCTAAGGGAGAGATGGTGTTCTTAATTATTAAGGTCGTTTGTGCATTCCAGGTGTAGATGACTTAAGGCAGCAAATTCTTGCAGAGGCGTATGGTGCGCGATACTCTATTTATCCAGGGGTCACTAAGATTTACCTTGATCTGCAGGAGATCTATTGGTGGAGTGGGATGAAGAGATATATTGCAGAGTTTGTGGCTAAGTGCTCTACATGTCAACAGGTTAAGATAGAGCATCAGAAACCTAGTGGTTCCATGCAGGAGTTTACCATTCCTACTTGGAAGTAGGAAGAAATGAACATTGACTTCGTGATGGGTTTGCCTCGCACTTGTCATCAGCATGATTCAGTTTGGGTCATTGTAGACAGAATGACCAAATCAGCTTATTTCCTTTCAGTTCGTACCTTCTATTCAGCTGAGGATTATGCCAAACTCTATATTAGGGATTTGGTTAGATTATACCGTGTTCCACTATCTATCATCTTAGACAGAGGTACCCAGTTCACCTTTCACTTCTGGAAAGTATTCCAAAAGGGTCTTGGTACCCAAGTCCATCTCAATACAGTGTTTCATTATCAAACAGATGGTCAAGCAGAAAGGACCATTCAGACTTTGGAAGATATGCAAAGGGCGTGTGCAATTGATTTCAAGGGAAGTTGGGATGACCACTTGCCTTTGATTGAGTTTGCATACAATAATAGCTATCATTCTAGTATTCAGATGGCTCCATTCGAAACTCTCTATGGTAGGAGATGCAGATCTCTGATTGGTTGGTTCGAAGTTAGTGAGGCCTCAGTCATAGGTCCTGACTTGTTATTTAATGCCTTAGAGAAAGTTTAGTTGATCAGATAGAGACTCTGGACTACTCAGAGCAGACAAAAGTCATATGCAGACGTTCGTAGAAAGGATCTCGAGTTTGAGGTCAATGAATATGTTTATCTTAAGATCTCTCCCATAAAGGGAGTGAAGAGGTTCAACAAGAAAGGGAAACTCAGTCACCGATATGTCGGTCCCTTCAGGATTCTCAATCGTTTTGGCAAGGTAGCTTATGAGCTTGAATTGTCTTCAGATCTAGCCTTGGTTCATCCAGTCTTCTACGTCTCCTTGCTCAAGAAGTGCATAGGTGACCCAGCAGTTGTAGTCCCTATACAAAGCATGGACATTCAGAACAACCTCTCTTATGAAGAGATTCCAGTCAAAATCTTAGATTATCAGACTCATCGTTTGAGGAACAAAGAAGTCCCTATGGTCAAGGTTCTTTGGAGAAATCAGTCTAATGAAGGAGCTACTTGGGAAGCAGAGGTAGATATGCGTACCAAGTATCCTAACCTCTTCTCCGCCAACTCAGATCAAGCTCAAGGTAACAGTTCCCCTTAAGTTTATTCAGTCGCATACTCAAGTTCCCAGTATAAACTTGGCATTAATTACCATTGCATACTTAATCATGCATTCATGTACCATTACAGTATTTAATCATGCATCAGCTATGAATTCTCACTTTGAGAAACTCAGTTTATCGGATTACTCAGTTATGCATTCATGTATCAGTTACACGTGCATCAGATATGCATGTTCAGTATGATGTATTCAATTTATTAGTCGTGTCAGTCCTGAGATCATATTTTTGTCATTCATGTCCAGTTTAGGTTCTGCTTATCTTTTATCCCCTCTTAGTAAGTTCTCATTCGAGGACGAATGTTCCCAAGGGGGAGATATTGTAATACCTCACATGTTTCTAAGCTAGGAAGTGAACCAATTTTCCTACGTATGAAACCTTCTACCCTATGAGTAGCACTTTAGTGCATGAATTAAAATGAATATCCTAGCAATAATATAGCTTACGATGTCTTAAGCATGCTCATATGAGTCACTTAAAGTAATGCAAGCTAAGAGTTTTTGAATCCAGCAAGTCTTAGTGTTTGATTTTGCAAGGGTCATCTTTGAACAAGAATAACATGATTGATATGCGACATTGTGGCATATTTAGACCCACCAAATTGTAGAGAATAGAATTATCTTTCCAATAATACCAATTTTACCAAAATCCAACACCCGAGCATGAAGTTATGGCCTTGCAAAGAGAAGTGTGACGCCTAACAATCGCACATGGCTAGTGGACCAAACGTCTGATACCATGTGCGGCACACAAACCCTTCTAATGCGATAGGATTTGTAACGCATATCCATGCTTGTGCGATAGGATGTGTGGTGCACATCTTAGCATGTGCGACGGGATGTGCAACGCACATCTATGATTTCAGCCATGAAAACACTTAGGTTTTGAGTAATTTTGAGGGTAGTTAAGTCTTTTGACACTCCTTACATGTCCCTAAACTTAACATTACAAAATTTATAGCTTCTAAACATATTACAACCCTATTAACATCTCAAAGTTCATTATCCAAGAGCATTATAGGATAAAAATAACTAGGGTTGCACAATTAAGCTTGAAGATCCAATTTCAAGGAAATTCCTCCGTCAATCATCAAGAACCTTCCTTCCAAGGTATGCGTAGTGTTCATCCACGGATTCCTTTCATCTGAGAAGTTCAAAAATCAATCTTTAAACACAAAATTTTGGTTGGTTGTGCTGATATAATCATACTCGTGTTGATGTTTGTTAGTGTTGCTATATAATAGTATCGTGACTGTATATTTCATGAAGGTTGTCGTTGTTAGTTGAAAAAAAAAACATGAACTTTAGGTGGTTTGATATAATGCAACTATGAAATCCACCTATGCCTTAAAGGATGAATGCAAGGTGTTCGATAAAATGCCTAGTATGCTAGGAATTCATATTTACATGATCTCATGATATCTAAATAACAAGTTCATGTTAGCTATACACTCCAATATGAATTTCCATGCTATTTATGTGTTGTTGTTGTTGGGGTGTGAAGCATGTATGATAATGGAGATATAAATTATGTACACAACATATATCAATGCCTTACCTACCATGTTTGAAATGTTGAATAAATACATGAAGTATACTATCCCCTACTTACGATATTGTGAATTGTGGACTCAAATCTTATGATCAAGTCATGTCATGTGTGCCCGTTTCCTTCTATCGAGTCCTGGGGGGTATTCGTACCAGAAAACTATAGTTGTGTGCCTAGAGCCATGTCATGTTTCACGATATCCAAAGTCAAGCCATGATTTAGTAGAATTCAGTCAGTTATGTGACTTAGGAAACCTCATGATCTCAGTCAGTTATCAGATATCAGTAGTATTCCGTCAGTCAACAGAATTTAGCAAGTTCCACTCACGTACAGTCAGTTAAATCATGTTCAGTCTCTTCAGATGGGAGTAGAAGTTAGCACCGAGCGAACCCAAGGATGGGAACTCACCTATGAGTTTAAGGTGTGATTCCTAGTAGTCATCCTCGCATTTCAGAACTACGTATCCAGCGTAGGTTGAGACATCTTAACTTATAAAATTAGAGTTGATGAGGTGGATTAACCTGTCAGTTTAGGGTTCCCATCGTTCTCACTTGAGTACCTACCAGATAAGGGTCACTCATAACTTGTCTCTACCAGTGGCACAGTATTGACACCCTTCCAGTCGGGGCAAAGTTGGACCCCAGCTTATCCATAATGGCACATATGGGGCATGTCGGTTAAACAACTTCCTCCCACAGTTTCAGACTCAGTCTCAGTTAAAGAACTCAGATAGTTCTTTAGATATCAGTATACCGGGACTATTAGAAACAGTCAAATCTAGTTATAGCATGGAACTCAGAAAGTTCCGTCATATTCAAGACTGTCAGACACAGTCGCCCATGTTATCAAAACTACAGTATCAGTCATGTTAGTTATCAATAAACCATGTATTAGCTTACAGATCTAGCTATCACGCATTCATGATTCCAGTTACTATGTATGCATGTTTGCACTCTCACGTTCATATCAGTCAGTCAGTTAGCATTGTTCATGCATGAAACCCACTTGCATTTAGCCTACCTCACTCGTATACTCAGTACATTCCCCTGTACTGACGCATTTGTGCTATGGTACTTTCTTTTCATGTTACACCATAGGTCAAGAGACACGAGCTCCAGATCAGCAGTAGCAATAGCATCTCCAATCGCAGAGATTCAATGAGTCCTCTTCATTCGAGGACAATATGATTTGATTTATTCATTAATATTTTAGCTAGTTATCAGTTTACGGAGTTATTTGGAGACATGTTCCTTCAACTCCTTATTCAGACAGTATTAGAGGCTTTCATATTCACTATTTAGATTTATGTTCAGTTGTTTTGGGTATTCATTACCCTATGGATGTTATGATATTATTTCAATTGAGCCTTATGGCCTTACAATACATGTTTTCTGCATTATTTTGTCATGATTTGCAGTATACAGGTACAGATATTAGTCATGGGTTAGCTTGTGGTCCCTCGCGGTCATAAGAACCGTGTAACGTTCCGGTTCAGAAAATTGGGGTGTTACATTTACGCCTAAGAAATATTTAGACACTGTCCACCACACGAGTCCGTGGTACGATTCTTACCCTGGCTTACGGATCATGGTGATCCACTCGTACTTAGATCCAACCTAAGTAACCAAGTCTAAGATAATTTAAGGAACCAAATGATCTTTCACCGCCAATACGAATCATACCTTTAAGTCATACCTATTCCAGTAACCAAAACCCATCCCACCAACCAACACTGATCAGTCTACAACTGGACCATACCATCTGTACCCCAACATACGGCTCATACCCACGAGTCATATTGGGTCTAGAGATCAGAATTCCAAGAAATTTTTTAAGGTCCAAAAACTAGGGTGTTTCAGTCTTCCCCACTAGAAACATTCATTCCCAAATGATGAACAAGGTAGGGGTAACCACCCGTAAGAGTCATTTACATTATCAAATATATTCTTGATCCTTAACAAAGTTCAAAAACAAAGAGGAAAGGCTATAAATCTTTCCTTTAACAAACTCAGAAAACAAAGATATGTTGAAGACACATACCTTACGCACGAATTCCAAGAGCAGAAAACAAATGCGGATATTTGGACTTTATGTCCTCTTCCGCTTCCCATGTAGCTTCTTCCACCTTATTGTTCCGCCATAGAACCTTAACCAAAGCCACATCCTTGGTCTGTAACCAATGAACCTGCCTATCCAGGATCTCAATTGGAACCTCTTCAGAAGACAAAGAATCAGTGAGACCCAATCCTTCCAAAGGAACAACCAAAGAAGGATCACCAATGCACTTCCTCATCATGGAAACATGAAAGATCGGATAAACCAAGCTCAAGCAAGAAGGCAAAGGACCCACATATCGAGGACTTAGCTTTTCCTTCTTGCAAAACCGCACTACTCCCTTCATGAGAGATACCTTGAGTAAAACCTTATCTCCTATCTCATATTCCAAGTCTCTACGCCTAACATTCGTATAGGACTTTTGGAAACTTTGGGTAGCCTTAAGCCTCTCTCGAATTACCTTCACCTTCTCCATGGCCTGGTAAACCAAATCAGGACCAAACATGTCTGCCTTACAAAGTTCAAACTAACCAATAAAAGATCTACACCTCCTACTATACAATGCCTCAAAAGGGGTCATAGAGTGATAGCTATTGTTATAAGCAAACTCCACTAGAGGTAGATGCTTAACTCAATTATAACCATAATCAATCATATAGGCCCGAAGCATATTCTCCAATGTCTGAATAGTTTTCTCTATTTGTCCATTTATCTACGGATGAAAAACAGTACTCAGACTCACCTTAGTCCCCAACCCTCTCTTAAAAGACCATAAAAAATGAGACGTAAATTGCGTGACACGATAAAAAATAATTGAAACGGGCACCCCATACATCTTCACAATCTCCTGAAGATATAGCTTTGCATAATCCTCCACCGAAATAGTTGTTCGCACTAGCAAAAAGTGTTTAGGCTCAGTCATCCTATCCATGATGACCCAAATCAAATCATATAGATTTCTAGACTGAGAAAGACCAGTAACAAAGTCCATATTTATCACTTCCTACTTCTATTCGGGAAAATCAATTTCTTGATACAACCCTTCTGGCCCTATGTGCTCAACCTTAACCTGTTGGCACACCATGCACTTAGCCACAAAATCATCCACATCCCTTTTCATACCATTCCACTAATAGAACTCTTTGAGATCATGACACATCTTAGTTGAGCCAGGACGAACGACATAGTGCGAATCATGCGCCTCATCCAAAACCCTTTGTCACAACCCATCGACATCAGGAACACATAACCTACCTTAGAACCAAAAACTACCATCATCGCTGATTTCAAATACCATTACCTTTTGTCCACCAACGTCACTCTTGATTTTCATCAAGATAGGATCTAGCACTTGTTTCTTCTTCCTTTACATGAGCCAAACTCCATATGGATAACCTCCTAAGAGCATCAACAACCATATTAGCCTTAGATGGGTGATACTGAAGACTTATATCATAATCCTTGAGAAGATCAACCCATCTCCTCTGTCTGAGATTAAGCTCTTTCTGGGTGAACACATACTGTACACTCTTATGATTAGAAAAGATATCCACATGAACACTATACAAAAAAATGCCACCATATTTTTAAAGCAAACACAACCGCCAATAGCTTCGAATGATTAGTAGGATAATTCCTGTCATGTACCTTCAATTGCATGGAAGCATAGACAATCACCTTCCCATGTTGCATCAACATACAACCAAGCCCTACCCGAGATGCATCACAATAAATCCTTCCGGCAAAGTTGAATTAGAGCCGAAATTAACTTATCCTTTAACTTCTAAAAACTCCCTTCATAAGCATCTGACCAAGAGAACTTAACCTTCTTCTGAGTTAGCTTAGTCAAAGGAGCAGCTTCCACAAACCACCTGTAATACCCGACTAAACCTAAGAAGCTCTGAATGTCGAATGAAGCTGTAGGCCTAGGCCCCCTTTTTACCACAATAACCTTTGTAAATCCACCATGATCCCTTCACTAGAAATAATATGACCCAAGAAAGTCACAGCATTCAACCAAAACTCATATTTAGAGAACTTGGCATACAATTGTTATTCCTTTAAGGTCTGCAACACCATACAGAGGTGATTAGCATGATTCACCCCACTCTTCGAATAAATTAGAATGTCATCAATGAACATAATGACTAAGAGATCCAAATACTAACAAAAAACTTGTTCATTAGATCCATGAATGTCGTCGGAGCATTAGTCAACCCAAATGACATCACCCAAGAACTTAAAGTGGCCATACCGAGTACGAAAAACTATCTTAGGGATATCTACCTCCCTAATCTTTAGCTGATGATACCATACCAAAGATCTATCTTAGAAAATAACTTGACACCTTGAAACTAATCAAAAAGATCATCTATCCTTGGAAGAGAATACTTGTTCTTGACCGTCACTTTATTCAACTGCCTTAGTCAATACACATCCAAAGGGAACCATCCTTCTTGCACACAAACATCACCGTGCACCCCAAAAAGATATGCTAGAATAAATAAACCATTTATCCAAAAGATCCTTAAGTTCCCTTAACTCAGTTGGAGCCACTCTATATGGAGGAATAGAAATTGAATGAGTGTTCGAAATTAGATTAATACCAAACTCTATTTCCCTATCCAGAGGAACACCGAGAAAATCATCCAGAAAGACCTCAGAAAACTCATTAATAACAGAAACTAACTGAAAAAAAAAGACCTTTCTAGTTAGAATCTTTAACCCAGACTAGGTGATAGAGACAACCTTTAGAGGTTAACCTCTGAGCTCTAAGATAAGAAATAAACCTCCCCCATGAGCTAAGGAAACACCCTCCCATTCTATAACCGACTCACCAGGGAACCTAAAGATAACCCTACAGGTCCGACAATCCAAGGATGCATGATAAGAGTATAACCCAGTACATCTCCAGAATAATATCAAAATCTGCCATATCTAGCTCAAATAGATCCACCAAGGTCTGCTTTCCACCAATAGATACCACACACACCCTATAGACTCTCTTAGTAGTAATCGAGTCACCTACTTAGGAGGAAATAGAAAAAAGATCCAAAATAACTTTCAGATTGAAATTAAAAGATACAGCCACATAAGGAGTCACATAGGATAGAGTAGACCCCAAATCAAGAAAATAATATATGTCACAAGATAAATACTATAACATACCAGTAACAACATCAGGTGATGCCTCAGATTCCTATCATGATGCCAAAGCATACAACCTGTTCTGACCAATACTAAAACCAAAAGCAGGAACAGAAGTAGATGCCATACCACCAAGTGTAGGAGCAGAAGATCAAGCCACAAAAATCTTATTCTCCCCCATAGCAACCTTATTAATCGAATAATTTCTAAGCCAATGGCCTTCCTAGCTATACTTGAAGCATTTATCCTCTCTTTCATCGCAATAACCCCAATAAGGACGACTACAGAACTAATAAAGAGGACATAAAAAAAACTGACTAACCTCCGCTTACCTGAGATTAGGTACCCTGTGCTCAGAAACTGTCACCAACATGACACTTGTCTCCCGACTAGTAAGAAGCACTAGTAGAAGAGTAGGAAACAAAACTCCCCTACTTTTTTTCTTCTATATGCCACCATCTCGACCCCCCTGAGACTGAGCACCTCCCTGATCATAAAACCTGCTCCTCTTACCCTACTTATCCCCAAACTCCACTTGCTTCCACTTCTCATCCTTCACTTGCTGTATATGATCAGTCAACCTAAATACATCCATATTCTTAATTAGAAACGCAGTCTTGATCTCCAAAATCAGATCCTGATTCAACCCAGAAGCGAACTTCCTTATCTAGCCCGCACGTCAGCCACTAAATCAGGAGCATACCTTGACAATTGATGAAACTTCAAGGCATATTCACTTGACAGACATTCTTCCCTGCTTGAGATTTACAAACTCCTTCGTCTTTGCTTTTCTTAACTCTTTGGGAAAGAAAAAATCCAGAAAAGCACCAGAAAAGGCATCCCACAAGGACACTCCTCCATATCTCCCCTATTCTTATCCCATTTTTTATACCACTTATATGCAATATTTTTGTGTTGATGAGCTGTAAAGTTTACTCAGTCGACATAAGTGGCCTGCATTACTCGAAATATTTTCTCCATATCATCCAAGAAACTCTATGGATCCCCTCCTCTACCTTCACTTCTGAAAAAGTAAAAAGACTCATCTTCATAAATTGGCCAACCCTTGTGGACTCAGTAGACAAAGCACCAAACACATCCCGCTCATCCTGAGTAGCAACCAACTGAGCAATAGTATGAATAGACTAACAAAATTCTGCATTAGTCACCTCGCCTAGAGGAGGACTAGTATCAATAGGTGGAACTCCAGAACTATCAGGGATAGGATCATGAGATCGAAGATGGACCCCAAAAGTAGGATGCACCCCTTCAGCATTACCCAATTATGGGATAGAAAAATTTTCTTATGTTCCAGATCTACGAGGCATGATCTAAAAGATAAAGAAACAAGGTTAGAGAAGATTCTCGAACTGAGACTCCAATCTTGAAAATAGAACACCAAAAAAGTAAAATATTTCAAAATGTCTTGTAACCTCTCCCTTATGAGTGTGGTGTGCTACACACCCCTAAAAGAGACTTTACTCAACATGGCTTTATGGACTCCTAATTGAACATGAACCTAGGCTCTGATACTAACTCGACGTGACCCGCCTTGGGGCCTTATCATAATGGGCGACCCAAGTCTGACTGGGAATGAAGACCATCCTGTTACCCAACCCAACCTCCAACCGCCTGCTCTGAGCTGGCTGAATTTCAAGCTTGTAACAAGATAGTGTAACAGCTTACCTTAAAACTCTAGGATAAGATCACAACCATGATCGACCCAACTGAGTCCAACCATTCTATACCAATAATCTAACCATACCAAAGCAAGGGCCATAAACCAGGCCATAACCAAAGGCATTCCAAAATATAATATAATTAATCCCAAAATGAAATGGGATAGAACAACCACAATATCATCCAATGATGTTAGCCCATTGGCTTATTCCAATTCCAAGGTCGACACCAATACTGATCCCATCTATTCCAACCCATAGAAGTACCACAAAGCCTCTAACCAAAATAGTAATAAAATCCAATTGGGACATGCCCCCAACTATAGCCAAAACCAATATCCAAAATAAAACTAAAATGTTAAGGAATATCCATAACATGAAATAATGTCTTTCTAAAGGATGAAAGCTCACCACTTCAGTCCAAATATTGATCCCGATTCAATCACTATGTAGGAAGAGTAGAACGGTTAATTACTACATAGTGTAGCTATACGACCACTAGTAGACAGGGTTAATAAGTGACTGCTACCATGATCTCAAGGTAAGGATAAAATAATTTCATGTATAAAACCAAGTAAAATCATCCATATGCATACAACCATACATACATACATACATACATATATATATATATGACCATGCTGGGAAAAGGGACCGGATTTAACATGTCTTTAAAACCTTTATCTAGGTTGTGTAGCTTTGTTGTTCTAAATTACCCATGGGCTATATGGTTTCAACTCCCCCTGCTAAAAGGGCCCCAAATCATGTAACCGTATGACCAGAGAAGTATCCCATGGGATAACTAGTACATCTCTAAAATAAAGTATGACATCATGCATACGGTCACCAAGACCAACCTTATATCAGCATATATGAGTTTCTAATTTTGGTCCCCCATGGACCTCCACCTTCCAAGGCTTAGCTACACCTCCAGTCATTATTGCTCAATAAAACTAATTTCCAAATAACCAAACCATTATCTATTTATTAACCAAGGCCATTGATATTGGAGTGGTCATACCAACCCTTACTTATAAGTATCATCCATAGCCAGCCATTTATAGGTTTAAGGGGACTTTCAAGTGCCCTTCCATTTACCATATTAAACAACTTGGGAGACTTTCATGTTCCCCACAAGAATAACCAATTAGCCTTTTACCATCCAAGCCATTTAAACTATCCATAATTCTTTTACCAAGTTTAAAACATGCAAGAGTTCCATTAAAAGAAGTCAATGCAATGAACATATCTTTATAAGCATTTTGTCAAACACTGTAACACCCCAAAAACGGGTCCCGAGGCATCACACGGTGCATAAGGCTACAAGTGGCCCCAAGCTAACCCTTTGAGCTGTGTTCATACCATTCAACACTTATCAATGAGATTACAATAATCAAACACCAAAATATCCCCATAATATCATAATTCAAAATAAAAGGAATGCGGAAAGTAACAAAATACGATGTCACATGACACCTCCAACCATCTAGTCTAGCCTGACAAGCCTCTAAAAGTCAACAACACCAGAGAGCCATTGGGACATGCCTCAACTGACTCATACTCAGTATCAAAAGTACATCACTCAATGAAACAGAAATATGAATATCACATCCTCAGATAATGAGGATTCACCATAATAGAGGATGTAGAATAGTGTGCCCAAAAAATCACTATCAAGCCTGGGACTGAGCACCTGAACCTACATTTCAAGAAAATGTAGCCCACATTCGAAGAGGTGGGCCAGTACCATGGAAATGTACCGAGCATATGGGGGTGTATGCAATTTAAAGATCAATATCATAAGCATTTATAGAAGATATGCATGATATAATGAAAGACTCACATAGCTAGAATAAAATCGCCATAATCATAAGAGAGTGAAATATATGTAATAAAACATGTGAGTCATCATATAAATTCTCAATCACTTTCCAATTCATCAAGATAGTCAAACCTCATAATAAAATCCCTCTTTGATAATATAAAAGCATTAAATCTTTCAAAAATGATAGCTTTTACAACTCAACTTTCAAAATATTTCACCTTTCATCATAGACATAAGGATACACACACACTGGGAGATTTTATAACCAACATAAATCATGTGAGCCACATGGAGTCAGACGTCCAACCCACGCTGGGGAGAGCCGTCCCATCCTTTCCATCGGAGTTAGACTATAAGTATCAAATCCAAAAAAACTAGTGATCACTATATATAATCAACCTCAATTCTGGGTCCTAAGGGGGCACACAGTTCTAGGGAAGTACCAATTACTGCTATACCTCCCACTCAGTGCTAAAGACTACTCCCAAACTTAGCTCAGATCTTTTCAAAAGAAAATCCACAACAACACAATTCAACAATTCATAACGGGAGCCATCATGCTACCCCTTTTATCATAATCAATAAAAATGTGGATTTCTTTTCTTATTCGAGTTCAAAAGTAACTCTTTCTAGACCAAAAGGTCAAATCAATTCCATACTCAATGTATGTATAATACATTACTTCATAAAATAATAATCTCAATCTGGGTTTCAAAACCCATAATTCAATAGTTGAGCAAAACGCTTCAAGGTTCACACTTTATTTAGTAAACATGATATAATTCATATAAAATCTGGAAATTCAACTTTTAAACATGATATTCACATCAAACTTATGAAATTCATTCTCAAAACATCGAAAATATCATAACTTCTTGAACAAGGATATAGAATGTAAGTTGTCATCTCAAATTCACAATAAGACATATAAAAATCATATATCTTTGAAATTAATACAATTTGGGCACAAAAACAGAAGAGTGTTCTTGTTGAAAAACCCCACATACCTCAAATATGAACTTTAGAATGACTTTTCGAACCACAAAATGATTTCCACGATCTTTTGGGTTCCCCACGTAGCCCTCGTGATGAAGATTCCAATTTGTAAAAATATCAAGGTTCTCACGGTTGAATCTTTAGTGACGATGGTTTTTATCTAAGAACCCTAGTGGAGCTTTTTCTTGAGAGAATGAGAGGTTTCATAGCATAAAGTGATCCTCCAGAATATTAATCATATGTTTTAGACGGATTGGGGTGGGAAAAGACCCTTCTACCCCTAAGAAAATGTATAAAATAACACTGCATGGGATGGGCATCGCGTTGCGACCCCTACTTGGGTCGACTAGGCCTCGCGACGTGACCCCAGTTACGATAGGCTCCTCTCGCGATAGCCATCACGGCACGACCCCCAGTCAGGTTGACTGGCCCTTGCTTATCGTGACCCCTCACTAGATCGCTCATCCAAACTTCCCCTTACGCTAGTCCTAAAATTCCGAAACTCCTCCGAGACATACTACAACATTTCCCCATCGCAACACAATAAAAATTTCCCAAAACAAACATCGGGAAGGTCACCAAATAATTCAATAAAGATTAAGGGTCCAAAATAAAACTAAGTGTTGGACTACCTTATAGAAATTTTAAGTGTTGAACTTAATGAGATTCATTTCGGAGTCTTTTACGAGCACGAAGATTTACGAGGTCTTACATTATCTCCCCCTTGGGAACATTCGTCCCCGAATGATACTAGATATGTCGAGAGTACACAGGAAACAAAGCATACTACTGGAACCACTCATTAAACTCATCTCCATATTGTTATGAACTTCGAATACAACATAGAATGTATAAATTTTTTTTTTTGGAATAGCAGCTGAACAATAAGAAGTGACAGCTAAACTGCTGCAATTTTGAACAAAGAGTGTATGATTTATAGAAAAACGGTACCTTCGGCTTGATCGGAGCTTGTGGAAAATAGGTACGGGTACTTGGATCGCATATCTACTTCGGTTTCCCCAAGTTGCACACTCAACCAATTGGTTTCGCCACAACACCTTGACTAAGGGAACTTCTTTGTTCCTTAGTCTTCGGACTTAAAAATCAAGGATCTAGGCGGGGGTCTCATCAAAAGAAAAATTTTCTTGAATTTCAGCACTCACTGCATCGCTAATATGTTTTCTAAGCATGGAAACATAGAATATCGAATGAACAACAGACAACTCAGAAGGTAAATCAACCTTGTAAGCTACCTTACCAACACAGTTAAGAATTCTGTAAGGGCCAACATAATGGGGACTAAGCTTTCCCTTCTTTTCGAATCTCTTCACCCATTTCATAGGTGAAATTTTCAAGTACACCAAGTCTCCAACTTCAAACTCAAGGTCTCTTCTCCTAACATCTGCATACGACTTCTGACGACTCTGTGTGATTTTCAATCTTTCTCTAATCAACTTAAATTTTTACATAGCCTCAAATACCGAATCAAGACCACTCAAAGCAGCTTCACCCACTTCGAACCAACCTATGGGTGACCTATATTTCCTCCCATACAAAGCCTCAAATAGGGCCACCTAATACTAGAGTGAAAACTGTGGTTGTAAGAAAACTCTATCAACGATAAATATTCGTCCCAACTTCCTTTAAAATCAAGAGTACACGCTCTCAACATATCTTCTAAGGTTTGGATAGTCCTCTCAGCCTGACCATCTATCTGCGGATGGAAAGTAGAGCTCAAATTTACTTGGGTACCAATACCCTTCTGAAAAGCTCTCTAGAACTACGAAGTAAATTGAGTACCCTTATCTGAAATAATGGACAAGGGAACTCCATGCAATCTGACTAACTCTCGGATGTACAATCTAGCATAGTCCTCAGCAGTATAAGAAGTATGCACAGGCAAGAAATACGCAGACTTAGTCAATCTATCAACCCCAACCCAAATAGAATCATGATGGCGTCGGGAAAGAGGTAAGCCAGTCACAAAATCCATATTTATCTCTTCCCACTTCCAAGTGAGAATACTAAACTCCTGCATCATACCACCAGGCCTTTGGTGTTCTACCTTAACCTGTTGGCACGTCGCACACTTAGCTACATATGCCGTTATATATTTCTTCATGCCACTCCACCAATAGATTTCTCGCAAGTCGCGGTACATCTTGGTGGCACCAGGGTGAATCAAATATCGTGCCTCGTGCACTTCAGCCATGACTCTATCTCAGATCATCGACATTCAGAACACATAATCTACCCTGCAACCTCAGCACACCATCTCCCCCTTGGGAGAAAACCTCCACCTTTTTGTCCCTGACTGACCCCTTCAGCCAGACCAAACTAGCATCTAAGTCTTGCTTCTCCTTTTCTTCCGAAACCAAAGAGGATTCGGAACTGCTCTGAACCCCTATACTACCTTCAGCAGAGTTAAATAACCTAACCCCCAGTCTAGCCAAATGTGCACATCATGAGCCAACTCTTTCTTACCCTCTTCAACATGAAAAACACTACCTATAGACACTCTACTAAGGGTATCTACCACTACATTGGCCTTGCCCAAATGGTACAACACGCTCATGTCATAGTCTTTAAACAACTCTAACCATCTTCTCTGCCTAAGGTTCAACACCCTCTGGGTAAAAATATATTGTAGACTCTTATGATCAGTGAAAACATCAACATGAACACCATATAAGTAATGTCTCTAGATTTTTAGAGCAAACACAACAGCAGCTAACTCTAGGTCATGGGTGGGGTAATTCTTCTCATGGGGGTTCAATTGTCTAGAAGTATAAGCTATCACCTTAACCTTCTGTATTAAAACACAACCCAAACCAACTCTAGAAGCATCACAGTACACCACAAAACCATCAACACCATTAGGCAGAGTCAAAATAGGGGTTGTAGTGAGTCGAGTCTTCAACTCCTAAAAACTCTTCTCACAAGACTCGGACCATAAAAACTTCACTTTCTTTTGAGTCAATCGGGTCATAGAAGACGCTATAAAGGAGAAACCTTTTAACAAAATGGCGGTAATAGCTAGCTAGACCTAAGAAACTTCGGATATCAGTCAGAGAGATAGGTCTAGGCCAATTTTGAATATCTTCGGTCTTTTAGGGATCAACTCTAAAACCTTTGGAAGAAATGATATGACCCAGAAAAGCAACTGACCTCAATCAAAACTCACACTTGTTGAATTTGGCAAACAATTGATGGTTTCTAAGAGTTTACAAGACAATTGGAAAATGATCTGCATGTTCACTCTCACTACGGGAATACACCAAAATACCATCTATAAACACTATAATGAACATATCCAGATATGGTCTGAACACTCGATTCATGAGGTCCAAGAAAGCTGTTGGGGCATTTGTCAACCCGAAGGACATAACAAGAAACTCAAAATACCATAGCGAGTTTGGAAGGCTATTTTTAGAATGTCACACTCCCTAACTTTGAGTTGATGATAGCCGAAAATGAAGGTCTATCTTTGAGAAGTAACTTGCACCTTGCAATTGGTAAAACAAATCGTCTATTCTCGAAAGGGGATACTTATTTTTGACAGTGACTTTAATCAACTGACGATAGTCAATGCACATACGCAAAGAAACCATTTTTCTTTCTCATAAATAACACAGGAGCAGCCCAAGGAGAAACACTGGGTCTGATAAAACCCTTATCTAATAAATCTTTGAGTTGCTCTTTCAAATCCTTCAGTTCTGCAGGTGCCATACGGTAAGGGGGAATAGAAATAGACTGGGTGTCAGGAAGAAGATCGATCCCGAACTCTATCTCTCTATCAGGAGGTATCCCTGGGAGATCTTTCGAAAAGACATCAGGAAATTCATTAACAATGCTAACAGACTAGAGAGTTAGAGTCTCAGACTTAGCATCTTTGACTCTAACCAAATGATAAAGGCACCCTTTTGAAATAAGTTTTCTAGCCTTGAGATATGAAATAAAATGACCCTTAGGAGATACAAAACTCCCAGACCACTCAAACACGGTTTCATCAGGACACTAAAACTTGACCACTCGAGTACGACAATCAATAAAGGCAAAACAAGAATGAAGCCAGTCCATACCCAGAATAACAAAAAATCCACCATGTCTAGCTCAATTAAATCAGCCAACAAAACTCTATGAAGGACTATAACAGGACACTTTCTATACACTTTCTGGGTAACAATCGAATCGCCCACTGGGGTAGAAACTAGGATAGGCTGAGGAATATTTTTGGGACTCATTTCAAAATTTACTGCAACCATAGGTGTAACATATGAAAAACTGGATCCAGGATCCAACAATGCATATACATCAAACTGTAATATACGAAGCATACCTATAATAACATTGGGAGAGTCCTCTTGTTCCTGGCGAGATGGTAAAGTATAGAATCTATTCTGGTGCTGACCACCAGCAGTGCTAGAAGAGGCACCCTGAGCTGGGGTTGGGCGAGTCACTGGAACTGAAGCACTAGCAGTCTGACTCTGAGGCTGAGGGCGATTATCACGACGCCATTTCCTGGCATATGGACACTCTATAATTTTGTGACCCGTGTTACCATACGCAAAACAACCCTTCTTCTCACCCCAACACTTACGAAATAGGTCCTACCATACTTAAGATATAGAGGATAATTTGGCTTACTACCAACACTGTACTAGGACCTGGATGCATATGATCTATTACCTTGCTCCTGCCTACCTCTAGGCACGGGAGCACTAGCGGACGACGGTGCTGGTATAGATGAACGGTCCTGAAACTGAGGGCGACTCTCTCCCTGTGATCTAGTCTGACCCTGTCCGTGCTGTTCGAACCTAGCTCTCTTATTCCCTCTCATTCTATCTCTCTCCTTAATCTTGTCTACCTCAATCTGTTGGGCATGAGTTATCAACCTAGAAAGATTCACCTTACTATTTAACATAGCAGACCTACACTCCTTAACGACATAGCTAGACACTCCTGTCATAAATTTGCTCATACTAGCTCGATTATCAGCTACTAAGTCAGGAGCATATTTCGCCAACTGGTTGAACTTTAGACAGTACTCTTTAACAGTCATAGAGCCCTGTCGTAAGTTTATAAACTCTTCTATCTTTGCCTCTCTTATCTATAAAGGGAAAAACTTATCCAAGAATGTATCCTAAAACTCTTGCCAAGTCGTAGGGATGGCACCCTCACCTCTACCCTTCCTCTAAGCAACTACCCAATCATACGCAAGATCTTTTAACCGATACGATGCCAACTCTACACTATGCTCCTCAGATACATGCATTACCTGAGTAATCTTTTGCACTTCTTCAAAGTACAACTGTGGGTCCTCGTCCTGCTTGGATCCATAAAATTCTGGCGAATTCATCTGCATAAAGTCATGAATCCTAGCAATAGTTGTATCACCTCCCTGCTGATGAGGAATCGGGGCTGGATTGGCCTGAACATTCGTAGTGATAGCTTGAGCCAGCGCCTGAAAGGCTGCCCCAAATTCAGCATGGGACACATTTTAATTCAATGGTTCAGCAGGCTGGGGTTGTTGACCATCATTATTTCTTTTAGCTCGACATGGAGGCATATTTCTAAAAAAGGAGAGCATGAATTAATAGCAGAGAGAGACACTTTAAGCATGATAGACTTTAGAAAAAAAAATAACACTTTTTCCTAAAACGTCTCGTAGCCTCTAGCTCATAGATGTGGCGTGCTACACATCGATGATCAAGACTCTACTTAACACGTCTTGTTAGACTCCCTAGGACTCCTTAAACCTTAGGCTCTAATACCAAGTTTGTAACACCCCAGAAATGGGTCCCGAGGCATCACACAGTTCTTAAGGCTACAAGTAGCCCCAAGCTAGCCCTTTGAGCCGTGTTCATACCATTCAACACTTATCAATGAGATTACAATAGTCAAACACCAAAATATCCCCATAATACCATAATTCAAAATAAAAGCAATGAGGAAGTAACAAAATACGACGTCACATGACAACTCCAACCATCTATTCTAGTCTGACAAGCCTCTAAAAGTCAACAACATCAGAGAGCCATTATGACATGCCCCAACTGACTCATACTCAGTATCAAAAGTACGTCACTCAATGAAATAGAAATATGAATATCACGTCCTCGGATCATGAGGACTCACCACGATAGAGAATATAGAACAGCGTGCCCAAAAAATCACTGTCGAGCCTGGGACTGAGCACCTGAACCTACATTCCGAGAAAATGTAGCCCACATCCGAAGAGGTGGGTCAGTACAATGGAAATGTACCGAGCATATGGGGGTGTACGCAATTTAAAGATCAATATCATGAGCATTTATAAAAGACATGCATGATATAATGAAAGACTCACATAGCTAGAATAAAATCACCATAATTATAAGGGAGTGAAATATATGTAATAAAACATGTGAGTCATCATATAAATTCTCAATAACTTTCCAATTCATCAAGATAGTCAAACCTTATAATAAAATCCCTCTTTGATAATATAAAAGAATTAAATCTTTCAAAAATGATAGCTTTCACAACTTAACTTTCAAAATATTTCACCTTTCATCATAGACATAAGGATACACACACACTGGGAGATCTTATAACCAACATAAACCATGTGAGCCACATGGAGTCCAACATCCAACCCACGTTGGGGAGAGCCATCCCATACTTGCCATCGGAGTAGGACTAAATGTATCAAATCCAAAAAAACTAGTGATCACTATATATAATCATCCTCAATTTTGGCTCCTACGGGGGCATGTAGTTATAGGAAAGTACCAATTACCACTATACCTCCCACTCGGTGCTAAAGACTACTCCCGGACTTAGTTCAAATCCTTTCAAAGGAAAATCCACAACAACACAATTCAACAATTCATAACGGGAGCCATCATGCTACCCCTTTATCATAATCAATGAAAATGTGGATTTCTTTGCTCATTCGAGTTCAAAAGTAACTCTTTCAAGACCAAAAGGTCAAATCAATTCCATACTCAACGTGTGTATAACATATTACTTCATAAATTAATAATCTCAATCTGGGTTTCAAAACCTATAATTCAGTATTTGAGCAAAACACTTCAAGGTTCATACTTTATTTAGCAAACATGATATAATTCATATAAAAACTGGAAATTCGAATTTTAAACATGATATTCTCATCAAACTCATAAAATTCATTCTCAAAACATCGAAAATATCATAACTTCTTGAACAAGGATATAGAATGTAAGTTGTCATCTCAAATTCACAATAAGACATGTAAAAATCATGTATCTTTGAAATTAATACAATTTGGGCACAAGAATGGAAGAGTGTTCTTGTTGAAAAATCCCACATACCTCAAATATGAACTTTAGAATGACTTTTTGAACCACGAAATAATTTCCACGATCTTTTGTATTCCCCACGTAGCCCTCGTGATGAGGATTCCGATTATGTAAAAATATCAAGGTTCTCACGGTTGAATCTTTAGTGACAATGGTTTTTATCTAAGAACCCTAGTGGAGCTTTTTCTTGAGAGAATAAGAGGTTTCATAGCATAAAGTGCTCCTCCAAAATATTAATCTTATGTTTTGGATGGATCGGGGTGGGAAAAGACCCTTCTGCCCCTAAGAAAACATATAAAATAATACTGTACGAGGCATCGCGTCGCGACCCCTACTTGGGTTGACTGGGCCTCGCGACGCGACCCCAGTTACGATAGGCTCCCCTCGCGATATCCATCGCAGCGAGACCCCCAGTTAAGTTGACTGGCCCTCGCGACGCGAGGCTTATCGCGACCCCTCACTGGATCGCTCATCCAAAATTTCCCTTACGTTAGTCCTAAAATTTCGAAACTCCTCCGAGACATACTACAACCTTGCCCCATCGCAACACAACAAAAATTTCCTGAAACGAACATCGGGAAGGCCACCAAATAATTTGATAAATATTAAGGGTCCAAAATAAAACTAAGTGTTGGACTATCTTATAGAAATTCGAAGTGTTGAACTTAATGAGATTCATTTCGGAGTCTTTTACGAGCACGAAGATTTACGGGGTCTTACAAACACATTGGGGGGAATAATATGACCAAAACCACTTTCAATTACCATCAAACCATTCCCATGCAAACCAATTATCCAAAACCACCATTAATGCATGTAAAAGCATAATTAAAACCATGGGAAACCATAACCAACCATTTAATATAAAAAAACCCAAAATCTTATTTGAAAGACAAAAATATGTAATAGTAAAACCATGAAAATATTCATTTAAACCATGCCTTTAAGTAAAATTAACAATAATGGAAGAGAACATTCCATAAACCAAGCTAATGATGGAAAGAAATCACCAAGAAAAGCCCCAAATTGATCTTTTAGTTGAAACCCTAACTCTGTTTGCCCAAAAGCTCTTGAGAGAATTATTGAGTGTTTTAAAAGAGTTTTAAGTGTTAATGAATAGTATAATAGGGTAAATAACCTTCCAAATAGGTTATAAGTCATGGGACCCTATTAGTATAAGAAGGGAAATATCAAGAACACCCCCACTTAAGTTACACCAAAATCCTGTCACAGGGATATGACTGACCCACAGGAGTCATACCCTCCGATACAATCGGTATCCACCACTCATATCATGAACCTCCACCCTTGGACCAAACACTATCCAGTATACGACTTATCCAACCAATTCATAACCAAAACATATGATCTGCACCCTTTATCCATACCCCTGGCAGATCTACACCTAAGAATGATTTAGACACTATCCATCATATGAGTCCCTGGTACGATTCGTACCCTGGCTTATAACTCATGATGAGCCACTCATACTTAGATTCAACCTAAGTAACCAAGTCTATGATTAAGTTAAGGGACCAAATGATCCATAACCGCCAATACGACTCGTACCCCTAAGTCGTACCCATTCCAGTAACCAAAACCTATCCCACCAACCAACACAGGTCAGTATACGACTTGACCATACCATGCATACCCCAACATACATCTCATACCCATGAGTCGTATTGGGTCCGAGGATCAAAATTCTAAGGAATTTTCTAAAGTCCAGAAACTAGGGTGTTTCAATAACTAACTGAGAGGATAAAATCCAAATCAAGTATATGAATAGAAATAAGAATTAGGTAACATAGGTTCTAAGAGATGTAGTGAGTTCTCAAGATAGTGTAAGAAAACATGTCATTAAAAAGTACCAACAACTACATATACAAAAGATATAGCTTGGCAACAACTCAAAAATAGACTCAATTACTGCTAGCACTGTATGAACTTACTAAAGGGGAGTACAAACCCATTAATTATTACGCCCATAGGCCAAAAACATTTATGAACGTAAGGAGTGAATTTGACAGATGATACCCAAGTAAAATAAAATGGAAGGTGAGAAAATAAAGTAATTGGTTGCATAATTTATCAATTGGTTACAAGATCAAACACCAGTTGAAGATAAAACTAAAAAAAATATAATTAACTTGTATGGCATAGAACAGTTGGATGGAAGTCATCTCAATATGCCAACATTAGACAGTTAAATAATTTATCATCAAAATTAATAATTATATGTATATGTAACTGGTAAGATAATGTTGTTTTTCACCCTTGGCTCAATTAATTCTGCCTTGATAAACCAAATTTATTTATAAGAATATCAACAATATCTTCAGATGAATCCTTGATCACTGTTGAGGCAATGAAAATAATTTTCAATGAGTTTTTGGTAAGTCTATATCCACCACTATTTTCAACAACTTTGAAATTCTTGATGATAAATAAAGAACCTTCACTATACTTGTGTTTGGATTGTTAACTTGATTAGCATGCAACAATTGTCAAGATATAACAAAATCGCAAGTGATATGAGAATTAAGAGTAAAACAAAGCTGTAAGTGATTTGAGAATTAAGAGTTCCAAAAAGAAAATATATTAAAAAGAATTAAGAATTATGTAATGAGGTACCTTTCGTCGATAAAAATTATATACAGATCGATCAACTCATCATTTTTCTTGGAATTAAAACCTTCTGCAAATCCTAACTCTTATAATTATAATCATAAAATAAAATAGAATCCAATTAAAAGCAAGACAAAAAATATGAAAAAGAATCAATTTTCATCTCTATATATAGCACAAAAATAGAGAATGAAAAGGCACAAGAATTAGTTAAATGCAACTATTCAGAGATTAATACACATTAAAATTCATTGTAATTACAAATGATGAAGATGAGAAACGTTCAATAGAAATTGAGTAAGATAAGGATAGAATAAAATTTCTAACTAATTAGGTTTTATGGTGAATTCAATAATCATTATGTGCTACTACATGGACAGTCAAGAGAAATAGGTTATGTGTGCTTTAAAGAGCTGAATTTAGTACTCATTCGTTGCTTTAGAGCTGGATTTATTTCTGAGTCTTGTTTAAAACATTTAAATAATAGATATTATATTAAAAAATTAAAAAAATTAAGAAAACTAAAAAAGAAAAGATAAATGTAATTGAAGGCTATTAAGGGGTGCCACATCAGCATTCTTACAACCTTCCTTAATATATATATATATATATATGTGTGTGTGTGTGTGTGTATATATACTCCTACATAAAGTAATAAAAAATAAACATTTAGTTAAAAAAAGGTTAAATGTGGCAAGTCATAATATATTACAAGGATTAAATGTTGGATTTCAACACATGTACAAAGCAAAAATGCAGCAAAAAATAAATAGGAATGTACCTTCAACCATTGTTGTTCAATTTTTGTGGAGAATCCCTAGTCAAAACTTTAATAAGAAAGAGTAAGAGAAGAAACCTTAGAATCTTCTAGCCTATGTCTATCAAAGGGTATGTCAGACTGATGGAGTCACAGGCTTATTTATAGGTAGGCTAGGGACTCTTAGATAAATAACTTTAATCCTAGGGACTTTCATTGTTATTCTTTCTATCAAAGAAACACTATATATGCATAACTTAGAGGAAAAGTAATTGATTGATTTATTACTTTACTTGGAAGATAAGGTAAATTTATTACCAAAAATATGTGGGTCATTAATATGTAATATAATATGTAATATTCTTACATTCTCCCACTTAACCCACATATCAAAACGTAATCTTTTATGTGGGAACGTAAATAGTATGGCCATAAATGCTATTGACTCAACTTAATAGTTATACGAAAATCACTTTTATCAAGAATATATTAGTACAAGAATCATAGTGATCATGCTCTTAGTCAAACACTTTCTTTCATGTATTACAATATATAATATATTCTAAATAAAGTGTCCAACAACTTTATAAATGAGCTTAATATAAGTCACTCATAGTCCAACATTATTGGATCTAATGATCATTTTATAATACATGAACATCAAAATGTACACATTCATGTATAACAAAAATGATAATGTCTAAATAAATATTAGAGGATATATCAAGACTACAATGAGTTACTAAGTCCCATACGGATCACATGATCCTTGAAATATTAGTTGATAAACCTTTAGTCATAGGATCAGTAATCGTCAAAGTACTACAAACATGCTCAAAACTCACATGTTGCTTCTTGACATAATATCTAACCATCAAATACTTTATGTAAATGTGCTTACTTTGATTGCCACTCTTATCATTCTTCAAAAAAAATACCACAACCAAATTATCACAAAATAATCACAATGGTCTCGCAATAGAATTACAAATTTAAGTAGAGTTCTTCAACCATAACACATGTGATGTAGCTTCATAACATGCTATAAATTTAGCTTCCACTATGGATGTTGCAATAATGGTTTAGTTAATATTTATCCAATACACAATACCTCTAGCAAGAAGGAAAATGTATCCAGAAGTAAATTTATCACTCTCTTTGTATCCACCCAAATCAGAGTTTGAATATTCACTAATTTCAAATGAGTCAAAATATATATATATAAGCTTAAGATACTTGGTTTCTTGTAAATATATCAAAATCCTTTAACCAGCTTTCTAATGACTGAAATCAGGATTACCTTGATATTTGTCTTACTATAAAAGCAATATCAGGTCTAGTGCAGACCTGTGCACACATAAGGTTTCCAACAAGTGAAGCATATGGAATGCCTTTTATTTGTTCTTATTCCAATGCATTTTGTTGACATTTATTCAATGAGAATTTGTCACCTTTCATGATATGTTCTTCTATAGGTGAATAATTTTTCATTTCGCATCTTTTCAAAATTCTTTTAATATAGGCTCTTTGAGATAGTCCAAGTAATCATTGAGATTAATCTTTGTGAATCTCTATGCCAATGACATATGAGGCTTCACCCATATCCTTCATTTCAAAATTTTAGAAAAGAAAATGTTTCGTCTCATGCAACAACCCCAAATTATTACTAGCAAGAAAATGTCATCCACATATAGGATTAGGAAAACATGTTTACTCCCACTTATCTTAAGGTATATACATTGATCAATGATGTTCTTTGTAAATCTGAATGAAGAGACAACATTATGAAATTTAATATACCATTGGAAAAAAGTCTATTTTACTCCATAAATAGATTTACTCAACTTGCAAATGAGGTGATTTTCATTCTTATCACAAAATCCTTCAGGTTGATGCATGTATATCTCCTCTATAAGATCTCCATTTGGAAAAGTCATTTTCACATCTATTTTTTGTAGCTCTAGACCAAAATGAGCTACTAATTCTATTATTATTCTTAATAAATCCTTCTTTGATACATGAGAGAAAGTTTCATGATAATCAATACCTTATTTTTGAGTGAAACTCTTAGGTACAAGTCTAGCTTTATATCATTCAACATTATCAGATGAGTCTCTTTTGGTTTTATAAACTCATTTGGATCCTATATTAGAGACTCATTTTGATAATTTTATGAGATTTCAAACTTTATTTTTAGCCATAGATTTCATCTTTTCTTTCATGGCATCATACCAAAGAGTGGAATTTCTCCACTCATGGCTTGTGAAAAGGAACATGGATTATCTTTTAGTCCAACATTGTAATCAAACTCTTGAAGATATACAACGTAGTTACAAGAAATTATTTGTCTATGAACTCTTGAGGATTTCCATACATTCACTTGTTCAGGTGCTCCTTCAATAATGGGTTCAGAGAAAGCAGGTTGTTTTTAAAGTTCCCCATCACATAGGGATGATGCTGGAACTTGTTTCTCTTCAGGTAATTCATGAGAATTTAACTAATTTGCATTAAAGTGTTCAATATATAAAGGTACAATAAGTGGCTTCCTTATCTCTTTTAGTTCTACCACTAGGGTTGAACCACTCTCACCTACTTCATGTTTCTCAAGAATTTTAGAAGAATGAGAAGGACAATAAAATCTAAATTCTTTAGAATTAACTGCATAGCCTATAAATAAACCACTTATTGTTCGTTTATCCAACTTTTTAAATGTGGATTATAAATCTCCACTTCAGTTGGACATCCCCAAACGTGTAAATGACTTAAACTAGGTTTTCATTCTTTAAATAATTCAAAAGGTGTCTTGGGGACAACCTTCGATGGAACCCTATTTAAAATATACACCACAATTTTTAAGATTCACTCTATAAGGATACAGATAAATTTGATCTGCTAATCATGCTTCTTATTATGTTCATTAATATTTGGTTCCTTTTTCTGCTATACCATTTTATTATGGTGTTCCTAGCATGCATATTTTGCAATTATACCTTATTTTTCAAGGAACTCGTCAAATTAAACTTTAACTTATCCCTTTTTTGTGTGCCTACCATAATATATTTCACCCCTATCAGACCTTACAATTTTAATCTAAGCTCTAATTTATTTCTCTATTTCTATTTGAAGAACTTTAAAAGCATCAAGTGCTTCTGATTTATTAAACATAAGATAGAGATACATATATCTTGAATAGTCATTAATAAATGAGAGAAAATATATCTCACCATTCAAGCAAGGTGTAGAAAAAGATTCACAAATATCTGTATGTATGATCTCAAGCAATTGAGAACTCCTTTTGACACCTTTAGTGGATTTGTTAGTCTGCTTACCTTTTATGTAGTCCACACAAGTCCCAATGTCAGAAAAATCAAAAGCTTAAAGAACTCCATCATTTACTTACCTTTTGATTCTTTCAATAGAGATATGTATCAGTCTCTTGTGCCAAAGACTTGATGAGTACTCATTGATAATACATCACTTAGTGTCAGATTATTTATCAAGCGAAGTTATGATATTACATTCAGTCATGAAGGTGAGCCTAAATTTAAATAAATTTCATAAAAATTTCTAAAACCAATAATTTTATTTCCTTTCAAAAGTTTCACTGTAGACGAATGAAAATTAAAACCATAACCAACTTTTGATAGTCTAGAAAGAGAAATTAAATTCCTAGAATACGATGAAACATAAAAAGTATTTTCTAAATCTAATTGAAAGCCATCTTTTAAAATAAGCCTATGAGTTCCCATACCTTCCACATGTGATGTCGTTCTATTGCCAAAATAAATATTTTGTTCACTTTCATCAACTTTCTTAGAGTTAGAAGACCCCACATGATTTGACAATATGAGTTGTGGAATCAAAATTGATCCATCATGTATTATCAGAAACTTCAATGAAATTAGATTCATAACATACAAAGTTAAAATTACCTTTCTTCTAAAGTCACTTCATGTATTTCAGACAATCTTTTTTTAATGTCCATTTTTTCTGCAGAAATGACAAATGTCTTTGTCAAGAATGGTTTCCTTCTTCATAGGAATACTTTTGACCTTCATTGTCTTTTTTAATCATAAGTCATCAAAATTAGCACTTTTAGGTATCTCATGTTTCAATCTCTCCTCTTCTTGTACATACATAGTCAAGAGTTCATTGATTGACCATTTTATCTTTAAGTTCGTTGTAAGATATCTTGAACAAAACATATTTAGTAGGAAGAGAGTTGATAATAAAATGCACAAGTAATGGTGTAGATATTCAACCTCAAGGAATGTCAATTTTGCAGTAATACCTCTCATCCTCATAATATGCTCATGCACTATACACCTTCTATCAAATGTCATACTTGAGAGCCTATTTATAAGGGTGTTGAACAACGTCGTATTTGAGCTTACAAATTTTTTATCAATTGTACTCATGTCATCTTGGATATTATTGTTGTTAGGGATGGAACCTCTAATGCTTTGACATATATAAGCATTAAGCTCAAGCTATTAGATTACTTCTACTGCTCATAAAAAGCCTTAGCCTTGTGGGCATAGGTGGTTCCTCTATACAAAGTTCCAGATCTAGATACGTCATAACCCGATTTATGAGTCATAATGGCACCTACTCTATCCCGCTAGAAGGTAAGTGAACCATAGCCCAGAGCCATTTTCAATTGGCTAACATGATGGAAAATTCCCTAAAGGGCGAAATAGATAATACAAGTCATAAATAACAAGGCAATAGAAATAGTCTGAAAGGTAACCATAACATAGAAAACTATCCCACGACCTGGTAGAGTCATTATGAAAGCTACTAAAACACAACATAAGTTCTAGAATAGTTAGTAAAATCTGCCTCGAAACAAAAGACTAGACATATAAACAAAAGGAAAGAGGGGTAACTCCAACTCTAAGAGCTCATTCAATCTCGAAAATCCTCTCTGCACGATTGATGAATCAACGGCGGCAACTAGTACTCAAATCTGCACCAAAAAAGTATAGAAGTACAGTATGAGTAACAAAACTATGGGTACTCAGTAAACATCATCGACCGACCGAGATAAATTATGATATAAATACAATAAGATACAAAATAACATAAACTAAATCAACATAAAAGGGAAAACCTGAAAATAAGCACAAAAACCACTATAAATACATAAATAAATGAAATCGAAATGATAACATAACAATCATACATTTATAACTACTGAATTAGGGCCCATAAGCCAACAAGTGTGGATAAGTAAATAACCTTATGCTGACCCCCATAAGCCAGGAGAGTACAATCAAAAAAAAGTAAATCACCACATAACCATAATTTACTTATTACCACGTCATAACTAAGAAGCCATCTATCTCATACCACATCATAAGCAACCCTCAATGTCGGACTTGAATCGAAACTCATAATTATAAATACCATTAACAATTATCAAACTTGAACCAGAACTCATAATTATAAACCACATTAATGAACCATATTAGTGATCCATTTCAATAAGCCAAACCCAATATATTATACCAATAAATCATAGCCATAGACCATCCTTTTACTCATAATTATAAGTTGGATAAGGAATCATTCTGCAAGTCTCACCCATAAACATGTCTATAAGCCATATTATTGACCATAATCGGAGATCGTACCAATACTAATATTCATAAAGAATATTACTAAGCATATCCAATATTCATATTAATAACTAAATCTTTAGACCACCTATCTTATCTAAAGGTCATTAATCGCATCTATATGCCCCATTATTTTTAGGAGCCACAACTCATTAGTCATACTTATAAATTATACCATTAATCACACATAAGGCAATTTCATTAGTAATACTCAAAATTTTCATCCATCATTCCATAACTAATTAACATACTCCATAATTATATTCAAACCTCTCAAGTGTCAACCTACCATCTATAAAATATACTATACACAAATGAGTCTACAAGGTTATCACAAGTCTTGGCCTAAGGTACCCCGAAGGGTCCCACTCCTAATCCCCAAAGATTTTCTTAAGATATTTCAACCTCGGATTAGACTAAGGTTCATTTCTAGATGTCAAGTAGCCATATTATCCCTAGGATATGACTCCTCCACAAATACAATTAACTAAGGTGATCCTACTTAGAACAATAGCAACTAGGGCAATTTTCTTAATTTAAGCAATTAAGAACAATTCTTCCCTAAAATGAGTACCTGGGCAATTTCAACTACCTAGAGTAATTAAGGCATTTTCATTCTAATTATATACCATGATGCCAAATTCACCTAAGCCATGACTAACTATACTAACCACTTTGTATCTAAGGTTTTAAGGTAGCCTAGGGGTCCATTTCCAAATATCCTCATTCACACTTCCACCACCTAAATTTTACCTAAATATGATACTCATATTGCAATATAATGCTTTGGGTCCAAAATTACTTTAAAATCCCACATGAGGCCCGTTTACAAAAATCGCATTTCTGAAACCAACTCAACGTCCCTCTATACTCAAGGAACATTTACCGTCACAAATGGGTGATTACAAGTTATATTGATGCTAAAATCTAGTCACCAAGCTTTTGAGATTTTAGATGAGAATGGAAAATCAACCATGAAAATAATAAAATTTTACCATGAATTTCAAGGAGGATTGCGTAATTAAACCTTATCCAAGCCCCAAAATCACCCATGGATGTTACCATAAAATTTTACCATGAATTTGAAGGAGGATTGCGTAATTAACTTTCCTTATATTTATCCTATATTAAAAAATAACCCACTTCTACCCGTAGTTATCCTATTTCTCTCTAAAAAATTATATTTTTCAATTTTTCTCTATTCCAAAATAGTAAAAGGTATAAGTTACGTCGATGAAGTAAGCTATTATACAAAAATTTATAACTTTTTGTGTGTTAAAAGTATGAAATTATTTTTTTTCGGTTAGTGTTTCATAATATGAAATTATTTTTTCGGTTAGTGTTTCATAGTACTTTTCGATTAGCGTTTCAATTAGGACTTTGAGGAGACTCACATACACAAATAATTTTCTTATTATAATTAATGGATTAAGAAATTGCAATTTAAGTTAGGGGTGTACAAAAATCAAATCGATAAAAGTGTTATTAATTTATCATTATTGGGTTAATAATTTTTTAATAATTTTGTAAAAAAAAATATTGGGTTATTGATTCGATTTCTATTTTATGGGTATTTTTCTTATAGGTTAAATCGAAAATCAAATCGTTAGGGATTAAAAACCAATAACCAATATAACTACATTTATTATAAGTATGTGTCTTAGTTTTTTTAGTATTTGTTTTGTTAATATTGTTTAAAATATCTGCTTCGATATTTAGTATATTTTTTTAGTTACAATAACTCATATGATATATATAATTAAGATTACAAAATTGAATGAGTTTCGTACGAATGGAAACTGGAGTTTTAGATTAAATTAATTAATGGATGAATTTTTTTTAGATTAATAAATGAAATTTCTATAATATTAATAAACGGATGAAATTTTTATTTCATAAACTAATTAATAAACTAGAGTTTTACAAAATTAATAAAGGGATGAATTTTTTTTTTAGATTGGAAGTAATGAAGAAGAGGGATAATAAATAGGGAGAGGGATAATTAAACTTTTTGAAAAAAATAAAGAAAAATGAATTTTTTTTCATTTTTTTATCTTTACAAATGCTGATTTGGCAAAAAAATACCTCCATCACGCGCCTAATGAAGGCTGATCTCAAACATTTTGCCACATCAGCAAAAAGAGGTCACGCGATATTTCAAAAGAACAAATTTAGGGGGGGGTACTTAGGACTAGTCAAAATTCAGGTGTACCATGAATAAAATGTGACAAGGTCAGGGAGGTAATCGATAGTTTCTTAAGTTTGGGGGGTTGCATATTAGGGAGAAGAATGTAATGGTGGTTCAAGTTCCTAGTTTAGGGTAAAGAATGTTATATGCTAAGATGATCCAAGAAAGGTGTACGTAAGGTTGTTAACTCATGTGTTTAAAAGACAAGAGACGTACTTGATGATAAAGTTGAATAACCTAGCCCATAGAAATTGAAAAGAAATTAGATGAATGGGTGGATAAGAAGAACATATAGGTATAAATCTCTTGAAAAAGTCAAATGAAGAAGAAAATGGTGGCTTTGAATTGAGTGATAAATATTAAACAAAAAGATAGAGAAATAGGGGGAATGATTTGAAGAAGAATAAGGTGGATAGTTTGAAAATTTTGGGTGTAGAAAGGGTTAAGCAATTGCATTGAAGGATGTATTTTAGTCACTTGATCCATATATATATATATTACTTCCCACACCGTAAACCTTCATCTTGACCCACAAGACCTTAGTGATTCCAAACTAGGTAAGTCTATATTAGTGGTGAAAATCACAATGGGCAATCCAATGATTCCACTCGTTGTACTTGAATTTCTTTGAGAGAGTGAGTATGAATTCTTTCATTATTTGAGTTCCTTTAGAAATTTCAATGTCTTGTGTGTGTGGAACTAACTCTTGCTTGTGAGCGGCATCGATACTTTAGGGTATAGGGTGAAGTCTTACTCTCGATTTGGGTAAATGTGTAAAGTAAGTTGCATTACGAAGATTGAGACAGTTTTTGAAGATTTTGTGTCTCATATTAAGATGATTTGTTGATTTGGAAGGTTCACTTGATACAAACTTGCATCCTTTCTTCATAAATATGTGCTTATTGAAAAATTTTGGTTTACTTGTTGTCATGATATGCTTGGAAAATCTTTGTAGAGCTTTGTTAGCTTATTCCTTTAGTAGAGTTTTTCTTTAGATAGAATTGAGTTAAATACCATAGCTTATTGAACTATCCTCATTTTCTTGAGGACAAACAATAGTATAAGTTTGGTAGTGTTGATAAGTCGTTAATTTGATAATATATTAGCATCTTTTAAGCCTAAATTATCATGCTTTTCCATTGATTTGTTTTTAATTTCTTACTTGATGCTCATTTGTAAGGTAAAAGTTGAAATAGGAAGACGAGCAAGGAAACTTGATAAAAATAATCTGAGAAAAAGGTGAAAGAGAAGAAATATGAAAGAAAAGAGCCAAATACTGAAAATTAGGCCCAAGAACCGACCCTCAGTTTTCGTGATAGCGACCCTCAGGTCACGATCGCGATTCAAGGTCAAGTCAAACCCTGGCAATTGCGAGATGACCACCATAATTAAAATAATCGCGAAGGCAGTAAAGAGATGGCGATCACGATGGGTCAGAAAAATTTTAAAGATAGAATTATAATTTGCTTAAAGAGACCAAGAGCAAGGTGGCATTTTTATAATATTTGGTAAATGTTGAATTGGGGCTTAAATATGGGTTTTTAGCTTATTTTTGCTATCTTTTATCCTATCTTTTATCTTCACCTTTTATCTTATCACTTGGAGCTTGGAATAAAATTTTATATAGAGTAACTCTGAAGTAAAGAATTGGAAAAATCTACTGAAGATTTATTGGAATTTAAAATGTGGATTAACATTCTCCTTATCTTTCATAAATTAATTTGATGAAAATTTTGGTATATTTTTTTTATTATCTTTTTGAGTTGCTAGTTCTTCCTCTTGGGGTTATGCTTGGATAGGTTGTGATTTATGCATGGGTGTTGTTTATGTGTATCTACCTAATTAGCTATTTGTAGTGGGTTTTCCTATTACTCTATAGTTGAAATGAGATTTGTGAGTGAAAATCCCAAATTGAATGAGATATATGGATGATAACCCCAAATTGACTTGGATCCCACATCATCCTTGAAATAAGGATGTGAGTGATGAGTGATTGTGAACAACTATTCGATACTAGTTATTTCCTTAGAATTATCTTAGAAATAAGGATGTTATGTGATTTAGCTAGCTTGATAGGCATCATCCTAGAAATAAGGATGCTAAGTTAAGGTTTTGGATTGGTAAGTTTGTCATACTCATGAGGTATTCGAAAGAATCTATTAGTGCAATTTAGTGTTTTGTTGAAAGACTAACACTAATACTTTAAATGTATCCTACCCACAAATCCTAGCTAAATTTAGATAAATTCTCAATTACCCATGTATGAATTCACACCTAGAATGGCATAACCCCAAGATCCGTTCCTAATTGATTGTACTCTAGTTATTCTTAGCTTCGAGTTAGTCTTCTAGAAGACCTAAAAATATTTTATTTTTGAAAACGTAAAAATATTCTAATTATTTTGTATCTCATATTTGAATTTAGCAAGTAACTTTTATCTCGAAATTACTCAATCACCATTCATATTATTCCTCAATGATTTGAACTCGACGAAAAGTTGGGTATTATATTGATAACGATCGCCTTGCAGTTATATCAAAGTGTAAGTTGAGTGTTATCACCTAGCCAAAATGAGCATAGGCTCCTCTAAAAAATTCAACCGCTCATCCAACTTAACTGAGTCCTATTTAAGCACATGAGATGGATCAGTAACGTATCGCCGTGATATGGAAAACTGGATGTATAGCGGCAAAATCTATAGTGTAAGGCTAACTCGTAAGCCAACTCACAAATGGTACGAATAATCTCAAAGGGCCTGATATATTTAGGGATGATCTTTCCCTTACTCCCGAACCTCATCACACCCTTCATGGACGACACGGAGGAATACTCGGTCGCCAACTCCAAATGTCAAGACACGAAGTCTACGATCTGTATAAGCCTTCTGCATACTTTGAGCTACCTTTAACCTATCCTGAATTACCCTGCCTCTATCTAACGACTCCTAAAGCAAGTCAGTACTGCAGGGTCTAATCTCGAAAGTCTCAAATCATCCAGTTGGGGAACAACATTGCCTGCCATATAAAGCCTAAAAAGGCGCCATCCAAATACTCGAATGGTAGTCATTATTTTATGTGAACTCTTCCAAGGCTAATTATTTCTCCCACTGACCTCAAAAATCCATAACATAGGCTCAGAGCATATCCTCGAGAACCTGAATAGTCTTCTCCAACTGGACATCGATCTGAGGATGAAAGGTTATACTAAGATCCACTTGAGTACCCAACTCCTCTTGAAAAGCTCTCCAAAATCAAGAAGTGAATACTGAACCCTGGTCTGAAATGATAAATATAGGTTTGCCATGTAAACAGACTATCTCACTATCATAGATATGAGCCAACCTGTTGGCACTGAAAGATATCTGAATAAGAATGAAATAAACCAATTTGATCAACCGATCCATAATGAACCAAATACCAACATAACAACGGGAAGTACAAGGCAAATTACTAATAAAATCCATGGCAATCCTCTTCTATTTACACTTGGGAATAGGCAACCTCTTATTCAATCCACAAGATCGTCTGCCAAATCTATCTTCAGGCCGCTCCACCAATAATATTGCCTTAAGTCTCCATACATCTTGGTTGTACCCAGGTAAATGGAACACCTGTAAGACCCCGAAAAATCATGCATCTAAGCTCAGCTCCTTAAGGCTCTTAAATGATCCAACACTAGAAATTTCAGCTAAGTGTTCAACACTTAGTCTCATTTTAGACCTCCAAACTTTGGGGATTTATTTAACAACCTTACCCACCTTCAATTTTTTATTTTCAAGTTGCATTACAATGGGGCAAGGTAGTAGTACATCCCGGGTAAGTTTCAGAATTTTTGGAACTCGTTTAGGGCATGTTTGCATTTTCGAACCAGTGAGGTATCGCGAGGCCCAATCAAGTTGACTAGGGGTCACGTCTCGAAGCCCAATCAAGTTGATTGGGGGTCGCATCATGAGGGAACCTAGTTTCCAGCATTTTAATTCCATGTTTTAAGGGCATTTGGGTCATTTTCCCATCCCTATATAAGCTCATAACACGGGATTTAGCCTCAATTAAAGCAATATACACTCTTTTTCTCAAAATTCTCTCAAGAACACAAGCTAGTGTTTTCATAAAAGATCTAAATTCAAGAGAATCTCTTCGTCAACCATCGTAGATTCACAAAATAAGGTATGCGTAGTGTTCATCCACGGACCCCTATCATCCGTGGAGCTCAAGAACCAAGTTTTGAATAATAGATTATGATTCTCATGATGTTGTATAATTATGTTCATGTTGTGGTTGTTATTTGTGCTTTCAAGATGGTAGCTTAATGTATATTCTATGAAGTATGTGAGCATGCTAGTTAAAAACCCATGAGTTTGGGTGGTTTAAGATTGTAAATTGATGATTACACCTATGCCATAAAGTGTGTATGTAAGGTGTTTGATAAAATGCCTAGAATGATAAAAGTTATGTCCAAATGACTCAATAGTTCCTAAATGACAATTCCATGTTATCCCTTATGATTCAATATGAATTCTATGCTATTGTTATGTGTTGTTGTTATGATATGGGATGTTCGTGACATTGGAATTATGCAAACACTTACATTTTATATTCATTCCCTTCCATGTATAAGTTGTTAAGAACTAAATGTACTATGGACTTCCCAACTTATAGTATTGTGAACTATGGACTTTTATTCCTATGATAGCCATGTGTTGTATGAAATCCCCAAGTTAGTGTATTATGAATTGTTGTTATCGATTATGTATTCAAGAATTGTCAAGTCTTGTCAGTTTCCTTCCATCGAGTCCTGGGGGTACTTGTACCCAAAAATTATAGTTTTGTGCCTAGAGCCTGAGTCATGTTTTCACGATATCCTTAGTCAAGCCATGTTCCATAGAATTCAGTTAGTCATGTGACACATGAAATCTCAAAAACCTCATGATCGCAGTCAGTTATCAGATACTAGTAGTATTTCATCAGTCAATGGAGTTTAGTAAACTTAGTCCATGTACAGTCAGTTAATCATGATCAGTCTATTCAGATAGGAGTAGGAGTTAGCACCGAGTAAGCCCAAGGATGGGAACTCACCTATTATTTTGAGGGTGTGATTCTTAGCAATCATCCTTGCGTTCCAGAACTACTTAGCCAGCTTAGGTTGAGACATCATAGCCTGCTACATGAGGGTAGATGAGGTGGATTAACTTGCTATATGAGGCTTCCCACTATTCTCACTAGAGTTAACTGTTATATTAGGGTACTTACATGTTGTCCTTACCAGTGGCGCAGTATTGACACCCTTCCAATCAGGGAACAGATTAGACCCCAGCTCAGATATTATGGCATATTTGGGGTATGTCGGTTAAATAACTACTTCCCACAGTTTCATTATCATTCTCAATAAAAGAACTCAGATAGTTCTTCAGATCTCAAGATTGTCAAATATAGTCAACTCAGATACAGTACGGAGCTCAGATAGTTCCATTAGATTCAGGACTGTTAGATGCAGTCACTCATGTTATCAGTTATTAGAACTCATTATCAGTCATGTTAGATATCAGTAAAACTCATGTCATCAGTATATAGATGTAGTTACCATGTTCATGATCTCAATTAGTATGTATTCATGTATGTATTCTCACTTTTATAATTGTCAGTCGGTTATTATTGTTCATGCATATAAACCCCATGCATCCAGCCTACCTCACTTGCATACTCAGTATATTCCAACGTACTGACGCATTTGAGCTATGGTGTTTTTTTTATTTTACACCATAGGTTCAGAGACATGACTTCCAGATCAACAGTAGTAGTAGCATTTCAGTACTCAGAGTTTTTAGCAGTGAGTCCTCATCCTCCAAGGACGTGATCTTATTTTATCATTTTAGTATTTAGTTTCTTTTAGTAGCGGCGCTAGTTGGAGATATGTCCCATCAACTCCTTATTAAGACAATTAGAGGCTTTTCAGACTATCATGTTTTAGACTTCAGTATTTCAATTTTGTTTTGGTATTGAGATACCACTTTATTCAGACATTATTATTATTCAAATTACGTCCAGTATTGAACCTTATGGCCTTCAGTTCATATTTTTGCATTAATATACACATATTATGCAGTGTACAGGTATAGCTATCAGTCATGGGTTAGCTTGTGATCCTTCGGGGTCATGAGCACCGTGTAGCATTTTGGTTAAAATCTAGGCGTTACAAACTTGGTATCAGATCCAGGTTCAATAGAGTCCTAAGAAATCTGAAAGTCGCATCTAGTAAAGTCTGGTACATAAGTGTGCTACGTGCCACATTTATGTACAGAAGGCTACAATATGTTTTAGGAATAGCTTTCCTTATTTCAGTATTTATGTCATGTCAGTGAGCATAATCTCAAGTTTATCTCTCAATCTAATCTGTTTCTCCTCTTGATTTTAGAACATGCCTCCAAAGAGAAAAAACCAGCCAGCTCCTCAAACCGAAGATCCTTTAGACTTCTCATGCAGAGTTCAAAGTCGCATTCACCACTCTTGCTCAATTAGTCATTGCCCAAATGAATGACTAGCTATCGTTTCAGCCAACCTAGTGGCTAATTCAACTGCAGCTAGGATTCAATATTTCAACCAAATAAATCCTCCATCCTTCTTTGGGTCTAAGACAGAAGAAGACCCTCAGGAATTTCTTGATTAGATTCAGAAGGTAATAGATATTATGGGGGTGACTAATATTGAGAGTGCTGAGTTAGCCACATACCAGTTGTAGGATGTGCTCATACTTGGTATAAGCAGTGGAAGTCTAAAGGGGTAGATCATGGAAGTCCTATAGAGTGGGAGGAGTTTGTCACGGTATTCTTAGACAAATTCTTTCCCTAAGAATTGAGGGAGACTAAGGTGCTGGAGTTCATCAACCTCGGGCAGGGAAATATAAAGGTGAAAGAGTATTCTCTCGGGTTTACTCAATTAGCCAGATATGCCCCTCATGTGGTTGCAGACAACAGGGATAAAATAAGTAAGTTAATGTCAGGAGTGAATGATAGAGTGGTAAATGAGTGCAGGTCTACCATACTGGACAGTGATATGAATTTAGATAGGCTTATGAATTATGCTCAACAGATAAAAGAGTAGAAGGTTAGGATGAGGGAGAGGCAGAACAAGAGAGCAAGGTTAGGAAATTTCAACTTTGATCAGCCCAAATCAGAAAGAGGAAACCATTTTCAATTTCATCCTAAGCTGTCAGTTCCAGCTCCTTCTTCAATCAGTGATCCATCTTCTAAGGTCAGAGATAGAGCACCAGGCTCTCAATCTCAAGGCAATATTATCAGTGCTCGCACTTATCCTCTGTGTTAGCCTTGCGATAAGTACCACCAGAGTGTTTGTAGAGTGGGTAGAGGTATTTGTTTTGGATATGGAAAGCCAGGCCATAGAGTCAGGGATTTCCCTCATCCAGGTCCTCAGGGTTAGCAGAACTGTTCCGCAGCTCAATTTGGTCGCCCGAACCAGCAGGGTGCCACTTCCAGTGCTACTAGTGGGCAATGCCCAAATAGACTTTATGCTCTTTAGACCCTATAGGAATAGGAAAATTCTCTTGATGTCGTTGCAGGAACATTACAGATCTTTCATGTGCATGTATACGCTTTGCTAGATCCAGGTGCATCCTTGTCTTTTGTTACTCCCTTTATAGCAAAAAATTTCGAAATCAGTCCCAAAATTATAGCAAAGCCCTTTTCAATCTCTACCCCAGTGGGTAAAACCATCATAGCTCGGTGGGTATACAAGAACAACCCGGTTATGATATTTCATTAAGTCACTTCAACAGATTTAGTCGAGTTAGGATGACTAATTTTGATGTTATTCACGACATGGATTGGCTTCATTCTTGTTATGCCACAGTTGAATACAAAAATAGAATAGTTTAGTTTTGATTTTTGAATTAGCCCATCTTAGAGTGGAGGGGTAGTACTTTATCTTTCAGGGGTCAGCTTGTTTCCTACCTTTGGGCAAGGAAAATGGTATCTAACGGATGTGTTTACCATCTTGTTCATGTTAACGACTTTAGTTCTGAATCTCCCAGACTTGAACCAGTCCCAGTTGTTAATGAGTATTCAGATATTTTTTCCAAAGATCTTTTAGGCATTTCTCCCTAAAGGGAAATAGACTTCGGCATTAATCCTTTTCAAGACACTCAGCCTATCTCTATTCTACCACATAGAATAGAACTAGCAGAGCTCATAGAACTGAAGGAATAGTTGAAAGATCTCTTAGATAAGGGATTCATCAAACCCAACATTTCTCCGTAGGGCACACCAGTCTTATTCATGTGCAAGAAAGATGTTTCTCTCAAAATGTGCATTGATTACCATCGGCTCAACAAAGTTACGGTCAAGAACAGGTATCCACTTCCTAGAATAGATGACCTATTTGACCAACTTCAGGGTGCTAGCTATTTCTCCAAGATATACCTCAGATCAGGCTATCATCAGCTTAGAGTTAGATAATGTGACATCTTGAAGATAGCTTTTCTTACTCGATATGGTCATTTTGAATTCTTAGTCATGTTCTTTGGTCTATCCAATGCCCCTGCAGCTTTTACGGACTTGATGATCAAGTGTTCAAGTAGTACTTGGATATGTTCGTGATAGTCTTTATAGATTATATCCTAGTTTACTCTTGCAGTGAGCAAGACCATTCAGACCATCTCAGAATTGTTCTTCAGACTCTCAGAGATCACTAATTATTTGCCAAATTAAGTAAGTGTGAGTTTTTGCTAAGTTCAGTAGCATTCCTCGGTCACATTATTTTCGGTGATGGCATTAGAGTAAATCCTCAAAAGATCAAAGCAGTAAGAAACTGTCCTCACCCTGTATCTCCATCCAATATCAGGAGTTTCTTAGGGTTGGCTGGCTATTACAGATGATTTGTGGAGGGATTTTATTCTACTGCGTCCCCTATGTCCAAACTGACTCAGAAGAAGGTCAAGTTTTAGTGGTCACATCCTAGCGAGAAGAGTTTTCAAGAGTTGAAAACTCAACTTACCTCAGCTCTAGTTTTAGCACATTCAGATGGTTCCGATGGGTTTGTAGTATATTATGATACATCCAGAGTAGGTTTGGGTTGTGTCCTCATGAAGCATGGTAAGGTCATATCCTACACCTCCAGACAATTAAAGCTCCATGAGAAGAATTATCCTACTCATGATCTTGAGTTAGCAGCCGTAATATTTACCTTAAAGATTTGGAGGCATTATCTCTATGGAGTTCATGTAGATGTTTTCACTAATCATAAAAGTCTTCAGTATGTCTTTTCTCATAAAGATCTTAATCTATGTTAGAGAAGGTGGTTAGAGATCTTAAAGGATTATGACATGAGTGTCCTCTATCATCCAGGAAAGGCCAACGTAGTGGCCGACGCTCTTAGTATATTGTCAATGGGTAGTATTGCTCGTGTTGAGGATAGTAGGAAGAAGTTAGCTCAGGAGGTTCATCATCTTGCTAGACTAGGCATTCGCTTAGTCGATTCTTTAGAGGGTGGTGTATGTGTTCAGAGTATTTAAGAATCATCTCTAGTTTTTTAGGTGAAAGAAGAGCAAGACAGAGATCCTATCCTTGTCAAGCTAAAAAAGTCTGTCAAAGATCAGAAAGTAGAGGTTTTCTCCCAAGGGAGAGATGGTGTTCTCCGTTGTTAGGGTCGTCTCTGTATCGCAGGTGTAGAATACTTGAGGTAGCAAATTCTTGCAGAAGCATATGATGCACGATACTCTATTTATCCAGGGGCAACCAAGATGTACCACGACTTTTAGGAGATCTATTGGTGGAGTGGGATGAAGAGAGATATTGCAGAGTTTGTGGCTAAGTACTCTACATATCAGCAGGTTAAGATAAAGCATCAGAAGCCCAGTGGTTCCATACAGGAGTTGACCATTCCTACTTGGAAGGGGGAAGAAGTAAACATGGACTTCGTGATGGGTTTGCCTCGAACTCGTTATCAGCATGATTTAGTTTGGGCCATTGTGGACCGAATGACCAAGTCAGCATATTTTCTTCCAGTCCATACCTATTATTCAGCCAAGGATTATGCCAAACTGTACATCAAAGAGTTGGTCAGATTACACGGTATTCCTTTATCTATTATCTCATATAGAGGTACCCAGTTCACCTCTCACTTTTGGAAAGCATTCCAAAAGAGTGTTGATACCTAAGTTCATCTCAGTACAGCCTTTTATCCTCAGATAGATGGTCAAGCAAAAAGGCCCATTCAAACTTTAGAAGATATGCTAAGGGTGTGTACAATTGATTTCAAGGGAAGTTGGGATGACCACTTACCTTTGATTGAGTTTGCATATAACAATACCTATCATTCCAGTATTAAGATGGCTTCATTCGAAACTCTCTATAGTAGGAGATGTATATCTCTAGCAGATTGGTTTGAAGTTAGTGAGGCCTCAGTTATAGGGCATGACTTAGTATTTGATGCCTTAGAGAAAGTCCAGTTGATCAGAGAAAGACTCCGGGATGCTCAGAGCCGACAGAAGTCTTAGGCAGATGTGCATAAAAAGGATCTCGAGTTTGAGACTAATGACCTTGTCTATCTAAAGATCTCTCACATGAAGGGAGTTAAGAGATTCAGCAAGAAGGGAAAGATCAGTCCCCGATATGTCGGTCCCTTCAAGATTCTCAGTCGATTCTGTAAGGTAGCTTATGAGCTCGAGTTGCCTTCAGATCTAGCCTCAGTTCATCAAGTATTCCATGTTTCTTTGCTCAAGAAGTGCATAAGTGACCCATCAGTCGTAGTCCCTATTCAGAGCATTGATGTTCAGAGCAGTCTCTCCTATAAGGAAATTTCAGTCAAAATTCTTGACTATCAGACTCATAGACTGGGGAACAGAGAAGTCCCTCTAGTCAAGGTTCTATGGCAAAGTCAGTCTGCTGAGGGAGCTACTTGGGAAGCAGAAGCATACATGCATAGCAAGTATCCTCACCTCTTCTCTGCCAATCCAAATCAAGCTCAAGGTAACAGTTCTTCTTAAGCTATATAGTTTCATGATTACTATTCTTCATGAACTTGGTATTCAATTTCATGCTCATGTACCCATTGTAAACTTGGTATCAAGTACCATTGCATAATCAGTCATGCATTCATGCATCAGTCCAGTTATATAATTATGTATCAGACATGCATTCTCATTGTGAGAAAACTTAGTTCCTCAGAACACTCAGTTATGCATTCATGAATCAGTTACACATGCATCAGATATGCATGTTCAGTATGATATATTCAGTTTATCAGTCACGTCGGTCATGAGATCATGTTTCAGTGATTTATGTTAAGTTTATGTTCAGTGTATTATTTCCCCTCCCAGTCACTCTCATTCGAGGACGAATGTTCTCAAGGGGAAGATATTGTAAGACCCCACAAAATCATGCATCCAAGTTCATCTCCTAAAGGCTCTTAAATGATCCAACACTAGAAATTTCAGCGAAGTGTTCAACACTTAATCTTATTTTAGACCTCCGAACTTCAAATATTTATTTGACGACCTTTCCAACCTCTGATTTTTTATTTTAAAGTTGTGTTGCGATGAGGCAAGGTCATAGTACATCCCGGATAAGTTTTGGAATTTTTGGAACTCGTTTAGGGCGTGTTTACATTTTCAAACCAGTGAGGTATCGCGATGGCCCCACATCACAAGGCCCAATCAAGTTGACCAGGGGTCACATCATGAGGCCCAATCAAGTTGATTGTGGGTCGCGTCGCGAGGGTACCCATTTTCTAGCATTTCAGTTCCATGTTTTTAAGGGCATTTGGGTCATTTTCCTATCCCTATATAATCTCATAACACAGGATTTAGACACAAATGAAGCAACATACACTCTTTTTTCTCAAAATCCTCTTAAGAACACAAGCTAGGGTTTTCATAAAAGATCTAAATTCAAGAGAATCTCTTCGTCAACCATCGTATATTCATGAAATAAGGTAGTCGTAGTGTTCATCCATGGACCCCTATCATCCGTAGAGCTCAAGAACCAAGTTTTGAATAATAGATTATGATTCTCATGATGTTGTATGATTATGTTCATGTTGATGGTTGTTATTTGTGCTTTCAAGATGGTAGCTTAATGTATATTCTATAAAGTATGTGAGCATGCTAGTTGAAAACATGAGTTTGGATGGTTTAAGATTATAGATTGATGATTACGCCTATGCCATAAAGTGTGCATGTAAGGTGTTTGATAAAATGCCTAGAATGATAAAAGTTATGTCCTCATGACTCAATAGTACCTAAATAACAAGTCCATGCTATCCCTTATGATTCAATATGAATTCCATGCTATTGTTATGTGTTGTTGTTATGATATGGGATGTTTGTGACATTGGAATTATGCAAACACTTACATGTTATATGCATTCCCTTCCATGTATAAGTTGTTAAGAACTAAATATAGTATGGACTTCCCGACATTTAGTATTATAAATTATGGACTCTTATTCCTATGATAAACATGTGTTGTATAAAATCCTCAAGTTAGTGTATTATGAATTGTTGATCTCGATTATGTATTCAAGAATTATCAAGTTTTGTCAGTTTCCTTCCATCGAGTCCTGGGGGTGCTTGTACCCAAAAATTATAGTTGTGTTCCTAGATCCTGAGTCATGTTTTCACGATATCCTCAGTTAAGCCATGTTCCACATAATTTAGTTAGTCATGTGACACAGGAAATCTCATGATCTCAGTCAGTTATCAGATACTAGTAGTATTTCGTCAGTCAATGAAGCTCAGTAAACTCAGTCCATATATAGTTAGTTAATCATGATCATTCTATTCAGATGGGAGTAGGAGTTAGTACCGAGTGAGCCCAAGGAGGGAACTTACCTGTTATTTTGAGGGTGTGATTCTTAGCAATTATCCTTGCGTTCTAGAACTACGTAGACAGCATAGGTTGAGACATCATAGACTGCTATATGAGGGTAGATGAGGTAGCTTAACCTTCTATATGAGGCTTCCCACTATTCTCACAAGAGTTACCTGTTATTTAGGGTACTCACATGTTGTCCTTACCAGTGGCGCAGTATTGACACCCTTCCAATCAGGGAACAGATTAGACCCCAGCTCAGATATTATGGCATATTTGGGGTATGTCGGTTAAATAACTACTTCCCACAGTTTCATTATCATTCTCAGTAAAAGAACTCAGATAGTTCTTCAGATCTCAAGATTGTCAAATAGAGTCAACTCAGATACAGTACGGAGCTCAGATAGTTCCATTAGATTCAGGACTGTTAGATGCAGTCACTCATGTTATCAGTTATCAGAACTCATTATAAGTCATATTAGATATCAGTAAAACTCATTTCATCATTATATATATTCAGTTACCATTGTTTCACAATCTCAGTTAGTATGTATTCATGTATGTATTCTCACGTTCATAATTGTCAGTCAGTTATTATTGTTCATGCATATAAACCCCATGCATCCTGTCTACCTCACTTGCATACTCAGTACATTCCAACATACTGATGCATTTACGCTATGGTGTTTCTTTTTATTTTACACCATAGGTTCAGAGACATGACTTCCAAATCAGAGGCAGGAGTAGTATTTCAGTACTCAGAGTTTTTAGCAGTGAGTCCTCCTCCTCCGAAGACGTGATCTTATTTCATTATTTCAGTATTTAGCTTCTTTTACTAGCGGAGTTAGTTGGGGACATTTCCCATCAACTCCTTATTCAGACAAGTAGAGGCTTTCCAGACTATCATGTATCAAACTTCAGTATTTCAGTTTTGTTTTGGTATTGAGATACCACTTTATTCAGACATTGTTATTATTCAGATTACGTTCAGTATTAAACCTTATGGCCTTCAGTTCATGTTTCCGTATTTATACACACATATTATGCAGTGTACAGGTACAGATATCATTCATGGGTTAGATTGTGATCCTTTGGGGTCATGAGCACCGTGTAGCATTTTGGTTCAGAAAATTAGGGCGTTACAACACCTAAAACTTTGAACCTCATGTAAAATCGATTGAATCAAGTTATCAACCCTTGAAACACAAATGCGGCTATAAAATATCAAGACATCCTTAGAATCTATGGTAGCCCTCTTGGACTCACCACTCAATACCTGATGACGGATGGCTCAAATTCTCTTATCCTTAAACATGCAATTTCGAATCTGCTCAAAAAAAGGGGATCTTACCTCAACACTAGCAAGAATCTTCTTACGATCTAAAATATCAAGTCGCATTATCAAGTTAGCAAAAAGTTGAATGTCTCATGTCAACAGCCTCTTAGAAACGAAAATACAAGACAAGCTGCCCATACTCACCACCTTTTAGCTCAAGGCGTCTGTCACCACATACACCTTACCTGGATAATACAAGATAGAGATATCATAATCCTTAAGCAACTCCATTCATCTACGTTGCCTAGTATTAAGCTTTATATGGTCATAAGATGTTGAATACTGTGATAATCTGTGAAAATCTCACAAAACACACCATAACGATAATGCATCCATAGCTTAAATGTGAAAACTACCATCGCCAACTCTAAATGATAAGTGGGGTCATTGCTCTCATGCACCGTATGTTGCCTCAAAATATAAGCAATAACATGACCTGCTGCAAACACAACCCAAACCAACACCAGAAGCATCACAATACATGGTAAATCCCTCACCCTAAATAGAAAGAGCCAAAATAGGATCTAAAGTAAGAAACTCCCTGAGCTTCCCAAATCTCGACTCACACTCCTCGAACCATCAGAAAGGAACCTCCTTTTGAGTCAATCTGGTCATAGGTGCTGAAATAGTAGTAAAAACCTAGACAAATTGTCTATAATAACCGGCCAGGACGATAGAACTACGAACCTTAATCGAAGATATAGGCCTTTCCTAATCACGAATAGCCTTAATCTTCATTGGGTCTACCATAATCCCATTATTAGACACCATATGCCCAAAGAATATCACTGACTCAAGACAAAACTCACACTTAGAGAATTTTGCAAAAGGCATATGATATCACAAGGTCTGGAGCACTATCCAGAGATTTTACATGTGTTCTTATCTACTCCTCCAATACACAAGGATGTCGTCGATGAACACAATCATGAAGGAGTCCAAATAAGGCTTGAACACTTAGTTCATCAGATCCATAAATGCATCTGGGCATTAGTCAACCTAAAAAATATCACTAGGAACTCATAATGACCATAACAGGTCCAAAATTCTATGCTCGATATATCCTCAACTAATGGTACTCGGGCCTCAAATCAATCTTAGAGAACACTGTTGCTCCCTGAAGTTGGTCAAACAAATCATCAATGCAAGGCACAAAATAATAGTTTTTCACTGCCACCTTATTAAGCTACCAAAAATCAATACATATATGCATGAGTCATCCTTCTTCTTCATAAACAACAAAGGAACTCCCCAAGGAGACATACTCAGTCTAATGAAACCCTTACCAAGAAGATTCTGAACATGAAAAATTAACTCCCTGAGCTTGGTAGAAGTCATATTCTAAGGTTCCATAGGAATAGGTTGGGTGATCAACTCAAGATCAATAATAAAATCAATATAATGCTTAGGAGAAAGGCTAAGTATATCAGTAGGGAAAACATCAGGAAACTCACGGAGTCAAGCGATGAACTCTCCATACTGAAATCATAAACATAAGTGAGACAAGACTCTCAACCACTAAAAATAATCCCCCTAGCACACATATAAGAAATATTCCCCATTGGCTCACGGCTAACAGCTCCCTACAACATGATCGAGGTTATGTCGGGTATGGCTAAGGTAACGATCTTGGCAAAATAATCCATGACTGCATGATAGTAGGATAACTAGTCCAGAATCACATCAAAATCTACCATGTTCAATATAATAAGATCAGCATGAGAATCAATATCTCTAACAGTCACAACAGATGATCCGAAAATCCAATCCACTACTGGAGAATCACTTATGAGAGTAGATACATATAATGGCATAGATAATGAATCCTAAGATAACTCTAACCGTAGAGAAAAATAAGTAAACATGTAAGAATAAGTCTATCTCAAATCAAATAAAGCAAAGGCTGACTAACAGTACACTAGAATCGTACCTGTAATAATAGTATTCAAAAACTCAGCCTCGATCCTAGCAGATACAGCATACAACTAACCATGCCCACTACCTAGCTGGGCTCCTGATCGACCTCCTATCCTACTTACTTGAGAACTTTCACGAGAACCCTGGAGCCACCTCTACAATCATACATACCACTTCTATCTGGGGGGTAAATTATCCTAATAGGTGAAACACTTTGAGCTGAATGGATAATCGCCCCACTACTGGGGTACTCCCTCGAGACTTGACCAAAAACTAAACAACCATAACATGCCTGGTGCTGGACCAAAACCAAAAGATCTAGATAACCCAAAATAATAACCACAACTATAATAGCCTAAAGGTGAACTCCTCAAAGACAGATTACGACCCCAGCTAGGATGATCACTAGTGCTAGATTAGCCTCCATCAGTAATCTAAAGCGTGGCCTGAATGAGTCTACCATATTTACCCTAATGCTAAAATGGTTGACATGGATGGTATTTACCCTGAGAACTACTACCTCTAAATCGAGAGATACTATGACTCACACTAAACCTGCCCTGATATCGCGGGCTCTTATCACTACCCCATTGGGCCTCACAATGTATTTTCTCTATAAGCTGAGCATGATCAACAACCTTAGTAAAAGACCATACGCAACTACCAAACTCTGAGTAGACATGTAAAGAGAAAGTCTCAATCCTCAAATAAAGCAACGAACCCTCTCATACTCAGTATTAAAAATAGAAGTAGCATGCCTAGACAACTCATTAAAATAAGTCTCATACTCCACAACCGTCATAAAGCCCTGCTCCAATTTCAAGAACTAATCCCTCAAATGATCCCTAAGATTGTGAGACATGTACTTCTCTAAGATGATCTCGAAGAACTGAGCCCATGTCAAAGAAGAAGATCCAGCTTGCCTGGAATCAAGATGACCTCTCCACCAATATAGAGTTGTCAAGTATAACTAAAAATTAGTTTAGCCTACACCACGAGTCTCAACTAGGCCTAAATTATAGAGCCATCCTTATAAGCAATCAAAAAATCATATGCATCCTCGCCCGGTGCACTAAAAAACCTAGGCGGAGCCAATCTAAAGAACAAAATCTACTACATGTATGAAGCATGGTAGATCAATCAGTTCTAAATTAAATAATTCTTGAATAAGGATAAGGAGCAAATAACTACAATAAGAAGGCATTGTTCTCATGAAGATCCTAAGACATAACACTTCATGAAATCTTATGAAAGGTTTAGGTACCTGAAAATAATAAAGTGATGAGATCTCAAAATGTTACGTCATACTGTGAACCGATACGAAATGATATATCATCAATATCTTTGATACAATATTGGCACAATATTGTGAAAGATTACGAGGATCTGAATTCTACGTTTATTTAAGCTGCTGACGTAGAAACATTTATCAAGTGAAGTGAAAGGATGCATCTTTGTAAGCATAAAACTTATTTGATTTGCAGTGCAGATACTTGAAGATGTCACTCATGAAATATTGAATATTGTAAGGATTCAAAATGTTTGAAGCATGTAAAAGTTACTTGGAAACTTATTTATAATTCTTATATTCTATAAGCTTATAGCTTGAAAATTATTGAAACTCTTGGAGAGTTTTCAACAACAATATATTATTTTCTAAAATGAGAAACATAATGAATTATATTGGTCCTGAAGTACTATGTGTTAGTGCAATTTATGCACTAATGTGTCTTGCAAATACTACAAGGCTTGATATAGACTTTTTTCAGTTAATTTGTCAGCAAGATATAGTTGTGCTCCTACTGAGACATCAAAATAGGATCAAACACATAATCTTATTTTATTGTAAAGATTGCAGTACCGCTTTTGTTGGTTATGCTGATGTTAGGTATTTATTTAACCCGCATAAATCTCAATTTCAAATATGCAATGTGTTCACATGGGGATACTGTCATATCTTAGATATATATATATACATATATATATATACATATATATATATAAAGCAGTCTATCATAACCACCTTATCGAACAATGTTGAGATAATAGTTATTCATGAAGCAAGCCAAGAATGTGTATGGTTGAGGTCCGTGATATATCTTATTTTAAAAAAATATTGTTTAAAATGTGACAAAGTATTCACGATTTTATATGAAGATAATGCAACATACATAGCACAACTTAAGGAAGGATTCATAAAAGAAGATAGAACGAAGCACACTTCGCCAAAACTTTTCTATACACATGAGCTCAAAAAGAAAAGTGATATTAACGTGCAATAGATTCATTTAAGTGACAATATGACCAATTTAGTCACCAAGTCTCTTTCAACTGCAACTTTCAAGAAAATGATGCACAAAATCAGGATGCAAAGTTTTAAGGATGTTCTCATTAGGGGGAGTTAATACGCGTTGTACTTTTTTTATTACGAGGTTTTATCTCACTGGGTTTTTCTTGTAAGGTTTTTAATGACGCAGCCTATATGTGTATTGTTAGAGATGTGTACTCTTTTTCCTTCACTAGATTTTTTTCACTGAGGTTTTTCTAGTAAGATTTTAACGAGATACATTATCTATCATTAGACATTCGGGTGGAGGGGGGTTATTAATGTATTTACATTATAGTGAATGTCTATCAAGAATATAGATAAGATCTATTTGATATCTATTAGGATATGAAATATCTATCTTTCAGAGAGAAACTAGGAGTAATATCCCTATAAGTAGAAGGGTTTTCATCATTGTAAAAGACTCAAGAGAATCCCTCAAGAATCCCTCAAGAGAAATAAGAATTACTCTCTCTTCTCTCTCTACTCTTATTCTTCTCTACTTTATTTCTTATCACAGTAGAGAAGAAACCTTAGAATTTTTTAGTCTATGCCTATCAAAGGGTATGTCAGACTGATGGAGCTACAGACATATTTATAAGTAAGCTAGGGACTCTTAGACAAATAACTCTAACCCTATGGACTTTCATAGTTTTGCCATCAAAAAGATATCACATATGCATAACTTAGAGGAAAAGTAATTGACTGATTTATTACATTAATTGGGTGGCAGACTAAGTTTATTACCAAAAATATGTAGGTCATTAATATGTAATATTATACACAATATTCTTACACTAAAATCACAATTTACCAAAAATTAAGGGGACAAAATTTCTTTTTTTCCTAGTAAATTTTATACTAGCGCTTGTACTCACAAATATCATTAAATGGATTTTGTTTATTTGTCGAACAATTGAAAAAACAAATTGTGTTAAAATTAATCTAAAAAAAGTAGCAATATGAAAGAAGAAGTAGAGAAGAAAATAAGGAGACAAGAGATGAGAGCTTTTTATTCTTTCAAATATCAAGTTTATAAGTCTTTCAAGTATATACAATATGAAGCCTTATGCCTCTATTTATAATCTTCGTAGAGGCATATAAAAGGTTGATCATAACATTAAACAAAAAGATCATGGGAAAGGTTAAATAGTGTGAGAGATAATAGTGTGTGGAGCAGTGGATGAATAACTATTTATCATGGAAAAAAATTAGTTTTAGTAACTTCTTAAGAGTTATGAACATCCACATAAATATTACTCCCTCCATCCCATTTTACTCGTCTCAATTTGACATTACACATTGGTTAAGAAAAATAATTAATGGCATGGCTATTTTACCATAGTACCTTTATTAAATTATATTTACATTTTATTTTGGAGATGAAACAATTAAAATGAAAAATGACAAGTAAAATAAGAAATCAAATTAGAAAATCTCGGACGAATAAAATGGAACGGAGGAAATATTTTATAACAAATTGTTCTTTAATTGCATTGTACCGAAAGTGGTTGCAAGTGCAATTTTCCTAAGTAATACAGATCATGATATATTATGGGCTTAGTTTGGCTCAACATCAATCAAAGTCACAAACAAATTAATTTCAATATATAGAATCAAAAACTCATTAGTAAGTTTCAAATCAATAACGAGAAACACTTCAAATTGCGAGAGGGTGGGGACAAATTTTATTTAATTTATGACCAGCAACCATATATACCATGTGTGTTGCAAACAGCTCCCCGTGATTTGAACTATTGAACAACAGATAGATACATCCGTTTATCACATAATTTGTACTATTAAACATCTTTAAAAAAAGAATAAGATCCGATTGAAATAAATCTGATTAAAAATATAACAAATTTGAAATTACAGAGAAATATTTTTTTTGTTTGATTTTGAGAAATCAAAATATAGTTATTAATCAAAATGCTATGCCATCCTTCTTAAAATAATCTCGAAAATTTTTCTAAAAAGACAGGAGATTTGATTGTATAAGAGAAATAAAGAGAACGAACTTTTTTCTGTCTTAATTTAAAGAGAGTGAACTTGTTCCTTTTTCCATCTTAATTTAGCTCCTTTTTAATACTATTATATTATTGATTGTCGCTTATTGACTGTCTTAACTTTTTAAAATTAATTAGAAATTTTATATAGCTAACAACAAGCAAATATCAAAGGTACATGAAGTTTGGTGAATACTCATTTTCGATTCCCTTATACAGTTGAAGAAAGTTCTAGAAAGTACGAAAAAGAAAAAAAAGTAGAAAAATATTTAAAATAATTATAGGACTATTCGTTTGCATTCTTTTTATGGCGGCAAGAGTACTCTCTAGGATCGTTGTGCTTATCCTAATTACTGTATTTATTATACAATTCTTTAAGGGGACGTAGAACAAGTGTTGATGCATATGAAAATAAGTTTACACTGTACCGAAAGTACTTTTGATAATAGAGGATCAATAAAGAAGAAAAACCATTTTTAATTTCCTATTTTTGAGCTTCATGTTTATTTTTTATAAATTCTCAAATATGAATTGACATAGCTAATGTGGTAATTCTCTCATTTTCTTATCCATTAAGCAAATGTCAAGGTGTATTGATTTAGACTAATGTCTGATTTTGATATGGCTAAGGATTTTTTAAATTTTTTTCAGGTCCATCTTTAGGAAATTTCCTTAAATAATTCTAGCACGTAAAAAGTAATATTTTGTCTGGCTTGAACTTTATAAGTAAAAGAATCTTCATGTTTGTCATCAACTTTGTAGTTGGGCGATAATTTTCAATTTATGCATAAGATAATAGTCAGGAAAAATTAGTCAATGAAAAGAAGGAACAAAATTTACAAAAATCAAGAAGTACATTAGCAAACATAATATACATATCAATAAAAAACTTAAAAGGTTTGCCTTGCCTTATTTTTCTGATCGATTTGGAATAAAATTCATCAACAATAATAATAATATTTACAATGTAATTTATGAGAAAGGATAATTACATTCCATCACGAAAATTTTAGGTACTATGCATAAATTTAAACCTGATTGTGAATTAAGATGTATTCTTCCGTCACAAATATTATTATTATTATTATTATTATTATTATTATTATTATTATTTATTTATTTATTATTTTTTTCCTTCAAGTGAAGTAATCCTTTCCCTTTCAATGCCCAGGATGTCACCGCGTCGTTAAGAAAAGAAAAAATAATTAATCAACATTTAAGATATGATATAATAAGAGTTTATACTAGGGAAGGTATGTATTTAATGAGATAATAGACTCAAGTGAAGCTTCCCTCCATATTCCATTCACCTAATTATCCCCAAAGTTCATAATACTTTGTAGTAATCTGTGAGCTATGTTCTTTTTTTTCTTTGTTTTGCTGGTGAACATTCAAACTAGGAGTAGGACAGAAAAATATTCACCTCCATTCCTAGTCAAACTTGAAAGGGTTGCTCAGTGCACTAAACTTTCATTTATGCGCGGGATTTAAGGAAAAATTGAACTATAAGAGTTTACTATTATACACCATCTAATCTTACATTTCTTTAACGAACTATTTATGTGCCTGAATGTATTACCTTCTAATTATAAAACAATAACTTTATCAATTACTCAAATACTCAAATACTCACATTCGATCCTAATCAAACTTGTGGGGCAAATATGTGTGCCTTCTCGATATTCCCAATCTTTCTTCCTATCCACAATTGGCGTCAACTTCAAATATTATTTACTAACATTTGCATGCAGCCGGCCCCAACTATTGATTTTTCTTTTCCTGAAACAGTGGTGTTTCGATTTGAACGTAACTCAATTATTTTATCGAGTACTTATTACTACTTTTTATCAATACCTGGCAGACCTGAGTCTCAACCAACACCCCTTCATCAAAAATTATATTATATATAATTAGCTAAAAATATTTTTTTTATGTATATATAGTATTATATATTGTATCCCTTGATTTTTTCGTAAATTTACTTTTTTATATTTTAATCGATCGTTCTCCTTGAAGAAACTTCGGACTTCGACATTGCCAACACCAACTATCATGTAATTTAGCTAGTACGATTTAAACATATAAAAAGAAATTACTTAATATTGTTTTGCATGTGTTTTTAAAGACATAGAACTTTGATCTTTCATAATTTTCATCCCAATTTATTGACAATATGGTGCACATCCTATGGCATGAACGGAGGTCGATCGGATCTAGTAATTTTAGCTCAAACCTTATAATATATTAAAAATAAACTAACTATATATAAAAATAATCTATAATTCAGTTACCATCATTTTTTATCCCTATCCCAGAATCAAGAACTCATAAAATTCAAATCTTAAATTCGCCGCTGTCCTAGATGCAGCCGTCTCCAACTATTGATGCAACCGGCAAACTTATCTACGATATCTTAACCAAACCCCATCATTTTCTTGTTCGTCTGGAAGATGGTGGGGAGAGGGGGTGGGGGGTCCCTCCAATTAAACAAACAACACTCTTGTACACGGTTTAACATGCTCTTATATTACCCACAAACATTTCAAAACTTGAGCAAAATATCCCAAAGTGTCACGATTTGAAACATACTTGACAGTACTCTCGTCCCAACGAAAAGTTAAATGGCTTCTTGGTTTGAAAAACAACCCCTCCAGCTACCCAATGAACAAACTCCTCCAAGAACTTACAAAAAGTATGGAGTAAATAAGTCAAAAAGCTTTGATGAATCCATCTTGATACCCAAAAATTCTCCAACTTGTTTTGCAGCTAATGGATCCTATTCCTCATCCTATGCTTCTCATTCCTACACATGCACAAAAGACAAGAAACTTCACCCTCTTTTTCCTTTGCCTTCACCATTAGATTCACCTCATTTCTCTACAAGATCAAGTAGTGGATCATCCTCTAGCTCATTTCAGTTCAATGATGATGAACAAGGGATTAGTCCATTATTTAGTCCACTCAGGTTTGTACAATCTTTCTTCTTCGTCGCTAATCCATTGTTAAATTGCCCGTACCTGATAGAATTTTTATTAGTCCGTCATTGGATTTGTCCATTGCTAATTCCTGTAGTGCATTGTCTTTTCCTATAAAAGGTTCATCTTTTCTTTTTCTTTAGGGGGGTTTTGTTAACATGTTAGTATAAACATTGAACAGAAACAATTGCAATGATTGGTCAAGAACATCAAATGAGAGTTCAAAGTCCTCCTCTTCTTGCACTTCACCAACAACATATCCAGTGGTATGGGGAAAGATTTTGGATTCTCCTAGTGGAAAACAAGAGAAGTGTAATCATCCACGCCATTCTCTTCCTCTTCCACCGAATTCTTCAACTAATAAAACAGGGCAAGCTCTCGGGTCCAAATGGAAGAAAGGGAAGTTGTTAGCAAAAGGGACATTTGGCCATGTCTATGCTGGATTTAATAGGTATGTCATGACTTTCACTCATGCTATTTTACATATATTTGCTCTTTATTGAAGGACCTTTTCATAGTTTAATATATGTACACTGATAGTATAAAAAATATTTACTGAATCAGGTTACTTAAGGTATTTATAGGTAAAAATTCGTGAGAAACAATAATTGATAACCTGATAAAAATAATGACCAACCTTGCTACGATAAGTTAAACTACATTGATTTTTATGCCATGAGTGTATATAACTTAAATCCTCTCATGCTATTGTTAAAGGTAGCTAGATATTGAGAGTACTGGCACCTATTGCACACGGCGTTCGATAACGTAGGTTCGGTAGAAGGATTGCTCCATAGTTCGAATCCCTGATCTACAAGTGTCACACAAAGACAATTTTATTGTTGCTCTAAGCTCCGCTCCTAAATGTTGAGACTTGAAATATCTACTTTGTCTCTTTGCCAAGGGCTTATCAAAGATAAAGTGTTACTTTAAGCCCAGTGACCGCCCATGATTTACTATTGTTCTATAGATCTTCCCTTATTTGTGTCATCTGTTGGCATAAGCCATAATTCAGCAAGTGTTAGAAAATCAACTTCACCTTCATTGTTCAAGAAAGTAGGCCATTTTTCAAGGAGAATAAATAACAATAGAGCAGAAAAGAAAGAAACATAAGGATAAATACAATTAATGGATATTTGAGACCTCACTAAAAGCTGTTCACTATGTTTCTGCAACAGTGATAATGGACAAATGTGTGCTATAAAGGAAGTGAAAATCATCTTTGATGACACAACATCAAAAGAACGTCTCAAGCAGCTGAACCAGGTTAGTATATTTTCTACTCAAATCTAACAATTTTACATGGTCTTTCATTTTCTTTGTTATTCTTAATGATGATTAGTACTAACAAGTTAGTTTCTTGGTAAATAGGAGATCACATTGCTCAGTCAATTCTCACATCCAAACATTGTGCAATACTATGGAAGTGAATTGGTATGGCTCCTTTGTGTTCGTTCTCAAAACAAATTATGGTTTCTTTCGTCTTATAATGATAAATTAAACTTGAACTAGGAAAAATGACTTTAAACCTTGTGTACAGAGAGGAGATAAGTTGTCACTCTACTTGGAATATGTACAAGGAGGATCAATTCTTAAACTACTTCAAGAATATGGTCCTTTCGAAGAACAAATTATCAGCAGCTACACACGAAAAATTCTCTCCGGTTTAGTCTACTTGCATGACAGTAACATAGCACACAGGTAAACATTATAGCTCGTGATCATGTTATCAGAATATTTTTGTCAATGTAATCCATTGGTGCGGTGCTTTAATGTTCGTATTTACCTTGTCAAAATTGAGGGGCACTAAATCTATGCACTTCATCGAGTTATAACATTTATCTTCAGGGTCTTTTTATTTCCTGTTTTCTGATGTCTTCTGTTATTGGCAGGGATATAAAAGCAGAAAATATACTAGTAAATTCTAAGGGAGAAATCAAGCTTGCAGACTTTGGAATGGCTAAACATGTATGTTATTGATCAACTATATCTGACACCAAGTTTTGATTTCCATTCTCTAAATAGGAAACATTTTAATTCATGTACATATTTTGGTTTTCAAATTTCAGATAAAAGCATGTTCTCTGATGGATTCCTTCAAAGGAAGTCCATATTGGATGGCTCCGGAGGTACACTCTCAAGAATTTGTCTAACATTCTAAATTCGAACTTCTTTTTCACTCTTTCTTGTTTCCTGAAACCGAAATTCCAAACACTACCAGGTATTTAAGGATACAGGAGGTTGCAATGTTGCTGTAGATATTTGGAGCCTAGGTTGTACTGTTCTTGAGATGGCAACAGCTAAACCTCCATGGAGCCAACATGAAAGAGTAGGTCATATTTCCTTAAGTTCTGAAATTTTTGTTTGAGGTTTCACTTGTTTGGTAAAATCTTGAGAATTTCTATTTTTCAAAAATTTCTGATCAAAAATCAGCATTGAGTGAAAGGATAATATTATGGCTCATGATATAGTTAGATTGTGCTAGTTTTTTCTTAGCAGTTAAGACTGATATTCTTACATGGGATTGACAGGCAGTTTTACTATTCAAAATGGCAGATAGGAAAGACATTCCTGAAATTCCCAGGAACCTCTCAGATAATGCGCAGAGTTTTTTGAAACTTTGCTTGCAGAGGAATCCAGGTTGCCGTTCGACAGCTGTTCAGCTGCTACATCATCCATTTGTTCAGGCTTACTGGTGAGGAGGAGTTGGTCCCCACTCCATCTTCACTTAAAATGGATCATTTAATCGGCCAATTTTACGGTATGACTAGAACGTCAGCATCTTTTTTTCTTTTGAAATTAAGGAACGGCATGATTGGTAATGCTTGCAAACTTGTTGCGGGCTGTCGATATTTCTGGCTTGCATCTTGACGACAGGTTGAGCAAGCCTGATGGTGAAGGAGAATTGGTATTTAAGCTGTGGGAAGATGGGAAGGATCTGGATTAGAGAATGAAGATCAAGAACCCAGTCAAGTCCACATGCCAAGAAAAAGAATATGAGCTAGTTGTTGGAAGCATTACATTCTGGTTCCCATTGGTTGAGTTGATCCCGAGACAAAGCGAAGAGGTAGAATTTATAAGGAATAGACATTGGCCGTGCAGCGCAGGCTGTGCTAAGACCAGCTCTGCTACCTAAAGCCTTCTATAGGCTGTGTCATATAGATGATGGGATTCAGTGTAGTCGAAGTTGAACAGCAGATATCTCCCCACCACATATATGGGAGAAAAAAGTTAAGGTTTGAGCCCGGAAAAAGAAAACTTATCCGTACCAAGTGCTTACACCAAATGTGTGTGTACACGCACCTTTATCAACCATGACTAATTAATGAATATGTTTAATACATTAAATCACTTAACCATAATTAGTTGAGTTAGTTTGATGTAAACAAACGATGCAAGTATTTGCCATTTGGGCCATTGGGGGAGCGACTTGTAAGATGTACTGCCCCAGTAAGAGCATCATTGCGATATCACCCTCATGGTGGATCAGTAGCTCTGCCTTAACATTTGGGTTGCCACCTAATTCCATTCGGTTCAACCATGGATGACCTTAACAAAAATTGAGAATGAAAATGACCTTAAAAATTCTCATTTCAGATGCTGGGAAAGTACGGCAATTTAACCTCGATCATCAGAAGACTTTATAGAAGCTAATATATCATTCACCATAAGCCCAAGGTGGAATATACCAGATGGTTTCAACGTTGATCCTACTACAAGCTATAGTTAAATAAACAACTGGTCAAAAATACCAATTCATGTATAAAATTATCCAGCATCACGTCACACCTATTAGTCAAACAAAGTAACTCTCTCAGGCTTAACCGAAACTCGGCCACCAATCAATGCATAACATAACAATCATGACTTGCGCAGCATCTATTCTTACCATCAGTAATAGTTGCATCGAAACCTGCAAAAAAGGCAAAATGCAACATAACTTTATGAAATTATATTGCTGGAAAAATGAAAAGAGGGGAATTGGGGAAAGGAGGGCAGTAGATCCAAATATGCACTCAATATATAACTAAGACATTTGCACTACCATTAGAAACCAGATAGATAAAATCAAACTTACTGAGAGGCATCAACATAAGCAGTTACGCACTTAAAGAGCAGCAGAGACAAAACTGAATATAGATAAGTCTTTTTATTTTCTTTTTTTCAATTATTAAATATAATAAAATGCAACATAACCAGACGCAGCATTTAGCAGCATTTCTCTAAATTATGTTTTCCTTCAAGTCTTGCTAGGTATACTATGTATGTCTTCAATCATGTAACATACAAGTCTCTGGCCAAGTAAAATTGCTCAAACCTCAAAATGAATATTCTTTTAGATCAGCTTTCGAGTCCCCGAGTTCCAGGTCATCCATACATTCTTCAGCTGTAAGTGGAGGGAGTTGCCTAGTTTTTCGCCTAAGGTTATGTTTATGCCAGTCACTCTTAAAATGCTCTCTGTATTCTTTTGAATCTCCCACAACAGCGTTGCAAGTAGTGCACTTGTTCAGTTTTACTTCGCCCTCGGAACTCCCACTTTTTGCAGGTTTGTTCAGTTTTACTTCTCCCATGGAATTCTCGCTTGCTGAAGAAATAGTCTGCTTTTGCATTTTCTCACTCAGCAGCTGGACTGAACCTGTGGAATCCTTCCTTAATCTTGATGAATCATCCTCGTGATCATCGAACTGATCGACGAAAGTATCTCCCTCCACATGTACATTGACGACAAGAATTTCCACTCTGCCCTGTAGATTCCTTATCAAGGCATCACAATCCCGGAAAAGACTAGGCTCAATTTCACAAATCTGCAACACAATGATTAGAAGGGTAGTTAAGTAACACGAAAAAGAAAATGTAGCTGAACCAGCAAGTAAGAGAACATCAGGATCAAGCCTTTCCGCTCAAAAAAAAAGATATAGAACTGCAACGTTGATCCAAACATATGATGCAGAAATTAGTTTGGCTACCTCAAAGAATTAACAACCGTTTAGCTCATTAGTTTGGGGAAACCAGGAGTCAAAAGGTTTGCCCTCTTCTTCTAAATGAACAACACCATTCTACTGGTAATATAACAGAAAATATATTGGTTGAGGTTCATTAAGCTTGAGAATTAAAAATTGATATTTCATTAAAATGAAGCTCAAGTTGAATTCAATGGAAAGGAAGAATGAAAGGTAAAAAGGTGTTTTTTTTTTTTGGCTAAAGGTAATGTTGTATTCATCAGCATTGCTGGAGACCTCCAAAAACTTTCCAACAAAAACAGAGAAAACTAGTAGATTACAACAATCCTATAAAGTCTAAAATCTGTGCATCTTCTTCTATCCCTACTTCTTTACACCAAAAATAAAAAGTAGTCAAGCAGTTCCATTTGACTCTATCTATTAGGTTAGCTTTGTTTTCGAAGCATCTGCTGTTTCTCTCGTTCCAGATTGGCCACCAGAAGCATGATGGTATTATACTCCACCACTTTTTCTGAGATTTGCTCCCCCCTCTTCCGATCCAGCAACTGAGAAGGTTTGTTGTATGCTCAGGCATAATCCACTTAGTCTGTGTTGATCCCAGGAAAAGATTTCACAGTTGTGTTGTCACTTTGCAATGGAGAAATAGATGATTATTGGTTTCCTCCGTCTCTTTGCAAAGAGAGCACCAAGAGGCTATCTGAAAGCCACCTCTTTTTAGTCTCTCATGTGTAGCACATGCTCTTCTGGCAACTAACCGAGAGAAGCATTTTATCTTGGTTGGCGCCTTATTTCTCCATATTTGTTTGCAGGGGCCAGACTTGCATCCTTCTTGCTCTTTCACTTCCTTAACATATAGTCTGTTGACTGAAAAGATTCCATCTCTAGAGTGCTTCCATCTGAAATCAAGCTCTGTTGATAACCCTTTGAAATCATTTAGTACTTGCAATAACTCAGCCACTTTCCCGATCTCCCAATCATTTTAAAGTCTCCTGAACACAATATTCCATCCCTGTTTGGACCATCCCTCAGCCACTGTTTCTTCGGGATTTATGCACAAAGCGAATAGGTCTGGAAATGAGACCATTTGTGTCTCATTTCCAATCCAGTTCTCCTTCCAAAAAAGGATTTTAGTCCCATTTCCCAACTTGTAGACTTTGTTTCTGCTAAGATCCGGCCACAAGTTCCTTATTGATCTCCAAGCTGACACCCCATAAGTGTTATTCACAGAGCTAGAGAACCAATTTCCATTTCGCCCATACTTGGCTATCACTTCCCTCCACAATGCATGTTCGTCAGTGGTGTACCTCCAAAGCCATTTAGACAAGAGACATCTATTTTGTAGCCCCAAGTTTCTAACTCCCAATTCGCCTGATTGTTTATGTAACTGTACAAGCTGCCACTTGACTAAATGCATTCCCTTTCCTTCTTTATTGAGCTGCCACAAGAAATCTCTTCTCAATTAGTCAAGTCTTTTTACCACCTTGACAAGTATATGAAAAGAGACATAACATAAGTTGGAAGAGAATCCAAGACTGAATTGATCAAGGTGACTCTTCCTCCTAAAGAAATATACTGCGCTTTCCAGTTGGCTAATTTTGTCTCCGTCTTTTCAATGATGCCATTCCATATTTCTAGCTCCTTATGTTTGTGACCCAATGGCATGCCCAAATATGTCGTGGGAAGTTGCTCTATTCTACACCCCAATATACTTGCAAACTTTTTGGAAAGATACTACTCTTTCTCCAATTTACAGATAACCCGGGGACTGCTTCGAAAAACACTAAGGTCACTCTTATGAAGGCAACCTGATCTGATGTTGCTTCACAAAAAATAATTATGTCATCTGCATAAAGCAAATGACAACTTTGCATATCCCCTCCAACAGAACTGTTAACCTTGAAGCCTCTTATCAAGCTATTTTGGACGGCCACTCTCATCATGCTATTGTAGCCCTCCATTGCTAGTATGAAAAGAAAAGGAGAGAGTGGATCTCCCTGCCTGAGACCCCCCTTTCTGATGGAAAAAAAAAATAGCAAATTCTCCATTTACAAGAATGGAGAACCTAACAGTTTTTATGCAAAAGTCAATCCCCTTCAGCCATTTCTCCGCAAACCCCATTTGCTCAAGTATTCTGATCAAGAAGCCCCAATTGACATGGTCGTAAGCCTTCTCAATATCCAGTTTGCATATGATTCATGATTCCTGGATCACCCCCTTTGAGCCTAGTTTCCACACATTCACTTGCTATTAGTGCAGCACCAATGATTTGCCTTCCTTTGATGAAAACCATTTGATGTTAGTTAACTAACTTATCACTTTCTCAAGCCTTTCTGCTAAAAGCTTAGCAATAATCTTGTAAATTCCTCCTATCACACCTATAGGTCTGAAGTTTCTCAAATCAACTGCTGCAACCTTCTTGGGAATTAATGCAACAAAGGTTGCATTCAGGCTCTTCTAAAACACATGATGATCATGGAAATGCCTCAAGGTGCTCATAATATCTTCCTTAAGTATTTCCCAAAAGTTCTGAAACTCATTGGGAAGCCATCGGGGCCGAGGGCCTTGTCACTGGCACACAACTTGAGTGCCTGAAAAACTTCATCTTCTTCAAACTGTCTCTGTACACTCTTTTTCTTCCCCACTAATGCTTTCACTTCCTAGAAAAATAAAATCTGGCCTCCATCGTTAAAGATTCTGGTAAAAACTTACAATTTGTTGCTTGATTAGCTCTGGTTCAGAAATAGCTACCCCTTCTACTTCTAACTTTTCAATTAAATTGAATCTCTTGTGAGATGTGGCAATTATGTGAAAGTACTTGGTATTTTTTATATCCATGTTTGAACCATTGTACTATAGACCTCTGTCTCCATGCTATTTCCTCATTCCTAGAAATTACAGCAAACTCATTGAAAAGGTGAGCTTTGTGTATCATCTCCTCTTCATCTAATGATCTTTGCTCCTGAATTACTTCAATGTTGGCAATCTGATTCAGCACATCCTCCTTTTGGGGTTTCCAGTTATCTCTGTTTTCCAGGTCCCACTCCTTTAATTTCCCTTTGAGTAGCTTCAATTTTGTGGCTAGTTTGTAGGAGGCTGATCCACTAACGGAGAAAGAGTTCCACGATTCTTTAACTTTATCACTGAATCCTTCCACCCCCATCCACCATTGTTCAAACTTAAAATAAGTCTTCCTAAGGTTCAACTCTCCACAAGTTAGAGCTATTGGACTATAATTTGATCCCACTCTAGAAAGCACCCTCTGTCTGAGTTGTGGAAACAATTTCTCCCAAAGATTGGAATAGAGGAATCTGTCAATTCTGGAAGTTGTTGAATGATTCTTCCCCCTTCTCCAAGTGTAAGCTCCTCCAAATAAAGAAGGATCAAATAGTTCCATCTTATTGATCCAATTAGTGAACACTTTCATTGCTCCAGATATGCTATGACTATGACTGCCAGTTCTCTCATTTGGATATCTTGTAGTATTGAAGTCACCACACACTACCCATGGTCCATCACAAGAGTTTCTTATTGTTGTCAACGCCTCCCAAAGTTCCCTTCTTATTACTCTACTACAATTAGCATAAACTGCACTTACGAACCATGTAATATTTTGGCCAATGCCTACTAGTTTACATGTAAGCATCTATCCAGCAATCCCTATCCGTTCCCCCTTCCACTGTCTTTTATCCCACGTTACCACTATCCCTCCACTTCTACCGACTGCATCTAAATGAAACTCTCCCATCCACCTATTATGTCATACCTCTTTAAATAAAGCAGTATCACGCCAAATTAGTTTCGTCTCTAGAAAGACGTAGACATCAGGCCCCCATTGTTTGGTTAAACTCCTGACTAGGCTTCTTTCATTTCCCATTCAACCCCTGATGTTCCAAGATATAATCTTGATCTTTATTTGAGTCTAAGAGGTGTTGTTCTCCCTCTACTCCTGGTTTCTCCCTCTTTGAAATTCATGTGAAATTCTAAGTTTCTCATTTCTTTGGGAACACTGTTCAGATTTCCATTCTTCTTGATGACCCCCTTTTTTGGCCCTAAAAAGCCTCTTTTTGGTCTATTTTCATCAACCGTTCAAAGGATATTTTATCACACCCTTCAAAAGCTGCTCCGAACCTCCTGCTTAATTCTAGGACATTAGACTGCACCCACAAAGTGGCTTTGTCTTCAATCTCCTTTTCCGAGAGTGGTTCTTCCATCTGTATAGGCACAGGCTCTTCAAAGATTATCATGTGTCTCTTAGACGACTCACCTCTTTCACTTAATTCATGAACTTCTCCCTCATTAGAGATTAAGAATTCTTCATCTCTCACCCTATTTTCATGCATGTCAGTTTCTATCAAATCTCTGCTGCATGTTTGGTTCTTCTGCTTTGTCACCATTCTCATCATATCCTCCAGTTCTGTTGCAGAGAAAGAAATTGGAGAAGTAGCGGGACAGCTGTGGTCTTTATGAGTTGAAAATAGAAGAGGGTCTGGGCTAATTCCTTTAATGAAGTTGCAATTTGGGTTCATAAAAGTTTGATGCCTGAAACCCTTTTAAAAAATCAGCTTTCTTTGGGTCCACTTTGTTCACCTTATCGCTCAATAGCTGCCGGGGAAGTCCTAAGATCCGGACCCAGAACCAATCGAAGATGGTATCTGTAGGATAAGCTCCCGCGGTCCGCGTCCACCACTCTAGCAACAAAGGATGACTTTTCCGACTCCAATCCCCCAGAAGAATGTGCTCTGCATCTCGTTTCGACTAGAACTCGAAGAGAAATTGAGTTCCATTCATATCGTAGATCTGCAAGTTGTGGATGCCCTTCCAGGTCTGTCGTGACCTCTGACTTCAGTTCTGGTGGGTATTTCATCACAGTCAGGGAATCTGCCAACCAAACTTCTGCATAGTGGACCTCTGTCCCCGCCCGGAGAAGACGATAAAGATTGATTCTGGTCTCCTTTGCACCATTTCTGCCTTTGCATTATTTCTTTGTAACCTTCTTCTCCCCTAAGTCTCAATGAACTGAGACCTCCCATCTCTGTATTCAATTCTTGTAGACTGGCTTTGCGAGCAATAAAATTTTGGATTTTTAAGGCTAAATCGCCCCACCCGTCACTGAATGAGTTCTCTGGTAGAATGATCACTGAACTTTCGTTGCCATTAACTGAAAAAGCTGAGGTGAACCTACCAAATTTATTGTATTTTAGGGTACAATAACTGTTGATGGAGATATCTCTGCACCTCCAGCCCCCAGGTCTTAAAATACCTTCCTTTAATGGTTGAGGCTTCCTTAAATCTGTTGCACAGCCACAATAGCACGCCCCTACTAATCTTCATTCTTCTCATATAAAGCTTTGAACTTTCAAACCATTCGCACCACACATCAGAAGACAATCTGGTTTCTGTCAGATCATAGGATTTTCCCCCCATTCTAAAATAAATCCTATTATCCATGATAGGAATGAAAAGGAAACGGATGGTGACAAATAATTTCTTCTTTTTTTTTAAGTCAGAGACAGAATCCATTACCCAGAAAAACTTTTCAACAAAATTGAAAGTGAAAGAGGAGGGAATTTTAGTAAAACAGTAATCACAAGATGTAAAAACTGAATTGTTTGAAAGAAGAAGATCAATTCCGGCAAGTCTACCGGAAAGGGGAAGTTCTGCAGTCATAGAAAGTAGGAAAGAGAGTGTCATTGGTAAATGTGCCTGGGAGCATTTTCTACTAAGAAATTGACCCAAGGTAAAAAAGTGATACCAAACAACTACTCCTGATGGCCACCTCCTTCTATTGATAAGCAAGTATACAAGGAGCAGCATTTTCCAAGGAAAAGCATACTAAAACAACAAGGCTGAAGGAGCTTTTAACTGAAAAGTGAAAAGCTAACTGCACAATCTATAACTAATTTCAGCATCCCACATACAGTAATGGTAATATTCATTTACGAGCTAAATTAAATATCATTTTTGAGAAATTAAATAGCACTTGCAATTAGAATAACTAATTTCAGCATACAATGTACAGTAACGGCAATTGTACTTCAAGAACTCAAATTGAGTATCATTAAAATGTAATTTCCACAAGGCCTCAACGAGGTAACTTCATTTTTTATTATAGATTTATATTCAACAGAATAAATCGTTTGCAGCATTAAATGTCATATTTAATTGGTTTAGTAAATGTAACGACAAAGTAGAGAAGTGCACTACAAAAATGTAAATGAGTAGGAAAAGAGAAAACTAGAGCCAAAAGTAGCAGACAGAGAGTCATGCTCCATAAATGATTTGGAAATAAAATGACCTCTTAAATAACATTTGATCATGCCAAAAAAACTCGAAACAAATCCATGCGACCAAGACTAGTGAAGCTAATAGGCAATGCAGTCGAACCAATTCAAGCGATGTCCTCTTTCATTACAAAGAATAACAGTGTAGATCTTGCTGAGTGACAAAATGAAATATTTTCAAACAGTGGTTCAAGCATTTATACTCATCATGGGAACTGATATTACAGTCTAAAGAACAAAACACAGCTAGACAAAGATTCACAGCTCTAAACTCATATACCCACTAGTCTAGGTCACCTGTAATGAAACTGGTCTCAAGTCAAATTGGATCAATGTCCTATACCAGAAGAAGGAATAACGACGTGTTTACCCAGAGATGATACTCTACAACCCAAGGTTCTGAATACATTGATGATAGTGCAAATTTGCAACTAATTGGCACCACAAAGACTACGTACAGTCCCGAGCGAACAATCTCTAAGCTATCAGCCGCAACGATGCTCAACAAGCTATAGCCTTTCCCAACCAAATGTTCTTTTTATGACAATTGATATTCTTCTTTGATATATAAGAAAGAACAGAGCCTAATATTTATGTCTACGAAATACCACTAACACAGCTTGTCACAAACTCAGAAGAGTCAACCAAATAGATCATACTGCATCAAAAGTGATTCTTAAACGGCTTAAAAGCTGCATGGTGAATAAACCACAAGTCACCAAAACATAGAGAATAGAGAAAGAAATTCCACTTTTATAACCAATAGAAATGGAGTTGAATTTATTGATAATATGAATTTATGCTTTTCCTTGAGCCAAGGGTCTATCGGAAACAACCTCTCTACCTCCCAAGTAGGGTTATGGTCTGTATACATTCTATCCTCCCTAGACCCCACTTGTGAGATTACTACACTTGGTATGTTGTTGTTGAACTTGATCACATCACTAAACATTTGAGGATCTGAATTAATGAAACAAGATGACCATGCTCCTCTCAAGGAGTTGTTTCTTGACATACATACTTTCTTTTGATGCAAGAACCAAACATAGTGTCCTACAGAGGTAATGATGGTTGGAACTTCAATTTTAGGAGGCACTTGAGTGGCTGGGAAATGGGTAACTTGCTGAACTGCTACTGCTTTGCAGACCTTTCAAGGTATGTTGCAGTGCCAGGACAGGGTGATTAGGAAAGCTGAAAGCAAAGGTCAATTCAAAGTAAAATCTTGCTATGATAGCTTGATTTCAGGTGGACTAGAAGTTAATTTTTGTCCTTGGAAATAGATCTGGAAAACTAATGATCCTTACAAGGTAATGTGTTTCTCATGGTTGGTGGCCCATAAGTCATGCTTGATTCAGGATAACTTACAAAGGAGAGGACTCCAACAGTGATAGGTGCTCTTTGAGTGGTTCAAGCTCGTAGTAGAGATCTTTGTTTTGACACAGCTACGGGTCAGTTATAGCAATCGTTCGTAACATGGTGGGACTTAAATGGTGCATACACATAGATACAACTGTTTTTGAAGTGCTGGAACATCAAGGGCAGGAACAAGGAGCAAAGGCAATCGTGGTACACTATACCTTCTAGTATTTTATGGTCCAATTAGAAGGAAAAGGGAGACGCTTTGAAGACAAAGAAAGCTATATTAAGATGATCAATGTGAGATGTTTACTTTTATTTTGTTTTTTGCATGAGCAGAATTTTATTATTGAGACAGCGGAACTGATGTTAGATCTGATAGGATCCCCTTAAAGAACAGACCGAACATACATGTGCTTTTGATCTGTAAATACTTTTGCCTGCGCCTTCTTGGTGCTTTTTTATCAATACAATTACCAATTCTAACAAAAACTTACTATGGAGTGCTGACTTCCAGATTGTTCTCTGGACACAATGGAGGCATTCCACTCCTGAAGCTTGTCCAGGACAGAAGGGCTCCCCTGTTCTGGTACATGTATCCTCAACCTCATGGGGGCTCGTTTTATGGGGTAATGCTTTTGAAGCTCCCGAATGACCTCCAGTGCCTGTAAAAGTTAACTAAACATTTGCAGGATATAATAGAGCTAGAAAAGCAGTCAAGACCTCACATGATTAATTATAGTTGTTACCTGTTTCTTTGAGCTGCTATTTGGATCAACTGCAAAATGGATTTCATGCATCAGACGTTCAATCATGCTAATTGTGTATGGATGCTGAGTTTCAGGATTGATCGTCTTCTGCATAACTATGGTAGCAATATCCCTGAATTGACTTGACAACTGTGATTCCCTCTCCTTCCCTGCAACTTGCAGCTCTCCTTTGTCCAAAATCTAAAATACAGAAAATTATCTTTTACATAATACATCACTCTCATGTATTCCTAAAAAGAATAAAGAGTTGAAGAAGAGATGATGGTAGAGGGAAACATGGAATACCACTTAGTGGCACTTAAATAAGCTGCTTCCTTTGCTGGTAAGCTAAAACAATTTTGTTGGGCCAGTGCTTGAGTTATCAACTTATGAAAGTGTTAAACGTGATTAAAGCCACTACACCATAGGCTTTTGGAGGTCCTTTTGTACCCTATGCATCACAAGTTCTGAAGGCCGTTTCATGATGATTAGCTTACATGAGTAAATACTTACTCCGAATATTAACTCTTAACAGGCAAAACTGGATTAAAACAAATAGCTTTCCATCTTATTGATTCAGAAAGGCGGAATTGGATTAAAACAAGAAGTGAAAATATCTAAAATATTGCCCAAACTATCCAAAAATATAAACTAAACCAATTCCCCGGACATTACTTTCCAGAATCATCATACTCATAGATATGCCAGATAAGAATAAAAAGTGTAACACACTAATTTTAAGCAGAGTCATGCTTGTAAATAGCATATGCATATAACTACAACAACAACAATATACACAGTGTATTCCCACATAGTGGGTCTGGGGAGGGTAGAGTGTACACAGACCATACCACTACCTTAGGTGAAGTAGAGAGGTTGTTTCCGATAGACCCCCGGCTCAGGACAGATAACAGTATAACAAACACAAAACATAAATGCATATAAACTAATACAGTATGCAAAATAAACTAACACTGCTAGATAATACAGGAAACAATACAGCCACCAGATAATACCATAAACTATGTATTCGAAATCATAGACATCACTCAAACACCACGAACAAGAAACTCCAAACACAAACAAAGAAAATCTCATATGCATATAACTATGAGAAAAAATAGGAAACAGGAACTCATACAACCATAGAAAACCTCATAAAGAGAATGAAACCAAAAAGGTTAGAAGTAAAACGCCAACACGTTTGAACAACTTCAAATGCTTTCAGTACCTTCTGCAGTATGATTCAAGTAAAAACCTTCATCGAATGCTTTTCAAAAGGGGGAGGGGGGATGCTCACCTCCAGACAGATTTTGGTCTGATCATCAGTTCCAAAAGCCTTTGTCAAATCTTTAGACTTTGCAAGCACACCCTTTGACACATTCGAGTAAACAGTATGTGACTGCAACACTTCATCCACATCTTTCTCTCTACACCACAAAAAAATAATTCCATCAACCTATCTTCTAACAATACTGAGGATGTGTTTGGTTATGGAGGAAAACAAGCTCCTTAAAAATGAGAAAAATGACTTCCTTAATGGAAGTAGGGAAAACAAGTTTAATAAGTGGAATTCTATGTTTATTCATAATTGTATCCTCCTCACCCAGGAACCCATCCAACACCCCTGACCCCTTAACCGTCCCACCCCCAAGGCCCAAGGCCCCAGCCCTCCCACCCCTATATTGTTTTACTAGATTACACAGGAATGTTCTTGTAATAACTCTTTTTTGCTTTCTTACCAAAACTAGAAAATAAGTAAGAAACCAACTTGTTTTTCAAGAAAACATTTTCAATATAAAACATTCTCCTTCATACCAAACACACCCTTAATCTGTCTACCAATGACGGAACCACGATTTTCACTGAGTGGGTTCAAAATACGAACTAGTAAACACGCAAATAAAGCCAAAGGAGTTCAACATCTACTACATAGCACATACATACACGAAAAAATAATTTTAACCATGCATAAATCATGTAAACTCTTTTGATAATCGTGTTGTCCGGGCTAGCTTTCGGGCAACTCAACTAAATCCAACTGATACTTGTGTACCTCCCACCTGCAATAACAGATATCACATAACTGAGTCCACCAAGGCTAGGGTAGATGGGAAGAATCACCTAATGTTTTTTTATCTATGCTAGGCTTCAAACCTGAGACCACATATCCTCAAACCACTACATTGATCACTAAGTCACACCCTTGGGTGCAATAAATAGTGCAATTTTCAATCCAACAATTTTTTTTGCTTAACCTAAATTTTTACTTGAATCCCTTTTTGCACTAGTCTAATTCGTTTCTAAATATTAAAAAGAATTCCACCAGCCTATCTTTTAACAATACTTAGTCCGTCTACTAGCAAGGAGCCAGGATTTTCACTAAATTGGTTCAAAATACGAACAAGTAAATGCATAAATGAAGCCAAAGGGATCGACTCAACTATATATATATATATATATATATATATATATATATATATATATATATATATATATATATATAATGAAAATAATTGTAAGCATGTACAAAAAGCGTAATTTTCAATCCAACATTTTTGAACTTAACCTAAATCTTTTTTTACACTAATCTAATTAGTTTCTAAAAATACAAACTTCATACTAGAAAGTATTGCTCGACAAGAATGGAATGAATGGAAAGGAGAAAAGAAAGAAGGAAAACTTACACGCCAGAACGCCAAGAGAGGACCTTATTCTTATAACAAGCAATTTCGAAACGGTTACCATGCTTCTTAAGACGAACAACTGCAACATTAGTAAGTCTCTTTTGCCCTATCGGCTGCACCAGCGTCTTCGACATCACAGATTCTCGTCTCTGTTTCTGGTAGGTTCGACAGACGGGTTATGTTTTATGGGAAAACAAAAGGCGAACAGCGGCAGCGGAAAGAAAAGACAAGGACCAAGTTAATTTCCCCAATTTCGCATGTGTACTCATGCAACAGTTCAATGGGATACTACTATTTTTTATTCCTTTTTCTTTTTTGTTTTAAAAGATAGGCAGGCGTTTGCCCTTTGTTCATTCTGAAAATAGTACTACTAGTATCAAGACCCGTTTGGTCATGAAAACTTTTTCCCTTTTTTTGAAAAAAAAAAAATTAAAATTGAAAATTATGGTGTTTGATCATAAAAATTTTAAAAATAATTCTTAAAAAAAAAATCTGAAAAGTGAAAATAGGTTTTTGATGTTTTAGTAATTTTTCAACACCAATTTCAATTTTTATTATTATTACATCGGAAAAGACTCAAATATGTCACTGGACTATCAAAAATAACTCATTTATGTCATCCTTTAAATGTTGGACTCATTCATGCCATCGCCGTAACAAAATTGATCCATCCATGTCATTACTTTTAACAACCAATTTTTAGAAAACAACTTTGTCACGTGGCAGCATATTAGAGGTTCACGTCATTTTTTAATTTTTTAAAATTTTAAAAAAAAAATTATCCATTAAAAAGAATCCACATAATTTTTTGATCCATTAAAAATTAGTTTGATTTATGACGATTACGTTAATAGTAGAGTCAAAATTTTCATTAAAAGATTTTAAAATAACATAAAAATATATATGAACAAATCAATGAACATATATTAATTTATTTTATTCTCCCACACAAATATATACTCCCATGTTATCTAACTTATCAAAAATATATTAGATTTACTTTTGTTTTTATATATGTCAACTGGCCTTAGATTATATTATACAAATTCCATGTCATCTTCATTTTATTCTTTCTTCTTAGATATTTTATTTCATTAAAGAGAAAAGAACAATAAAATTTTAGAATTAATCAATTCATTGAATTAAGTATATAATGAAATGATAAAGACTATACATACATAATACTTGTGAGTTGTAACTTGCATGCATGGCTTATATATTATTTTTATTCAATTTCTAATTAGGATTGGACCACTTAAAATTAATTATATAAGGATATAAAATTATGACGTCTCACCAATTTTTATGTAACTATATCATTAAATCAAATTGTAATTTAAGAAAAACATAATTGTAGTTTAGACAAATATTCTACCTCCAATGATTAATGTTGATTGTCAAATAATTATCTTAATATATGATTGTGTCAAAACATTAAATGAAATATTAAAAAAGATGAAAGGGAGCAGTATAATAAGTGTTTGAGAGAACAATATTCCACGTGAAAAGTAAAAAAGAAATGAAATTATTTATAAAATGTCGGATATTTAAGGTCTCTTGAAAAAAAAATGTCAATTTGGTTCAAAGCGAATGATATCATACAATATTAAAAGTATTTTATGGTAATTAAATAGCACAATAATTGATATCAACACCACTGTATTGAAATTTTTGCAGGATGGGTATGAGGATGATAGAGTGACGGCATGAGACGTATTGTCTTTGCTTGTCTATGGATCAATTTACTATATTTGACCACAATTTTAAGCCGCAAACAATCCAAAAAAAAAGTCGATGAGTTTGGTAACTATAAATACTCGGATGATATGAGGCGATACACAAATAATCTCAAAATTAACTCACTAACAGTAATTAATCAAGTAAAACTTAGTTCAAAGGGAGATGATCATATTATTGATCTGTATTGTGAACAGAGTCACAAGTGAAAGCCAAAAAAGGAAAAAAAAAAACCATTGATATGGGGCAATATACAAATAATCTCAAATTTTAAAAGTATAGATTAAACTAATTTTTAATGGATCAAAAAATTGTGTGGATTCTTTTTAATGCATCAAAAAAAAAGTTAAAAAAAAAATTTTAAAAAAATAAAAAATAATAAAAAATGACGTGAACCTCTAATATGCTGCCACGTGGCAAAGCTATTTTCTAAAAATCGGTTGTTAAAAGTAATGGCATGGATGAGCTAGTTTTGTAACGGCAATGGCACGAATGAGCCCTACTTTTAACGGATGACATAAATGAGTCATTTCTGATAGTTCAGTGGCATATTTGAGTCTTTTCCCTTATTACATATAACCTCAATCTTTTAAATTTTTACATAAAACTCTCCTTATAATATTACTTTTTCAATATTACGTATATAGCAGTTTTAAAGAATAAGATAGTTATAATTTCAAACTTAATGTTATCCGAACTAATATATATCTCTTTTTGTCTCTCATCATTATTTTTCTCCCTTATTTAAGACATTATTTTACTGTTAATGATCCTAATTACTATATAATAATAATAATAATAATAATAATAATAATTTTTCTATTGTGATACGGACGTTTAAGGAATTATAGTCATGTAATTAATAATGGATAATCGTTTTCTATATTTATGGAATTAATAAAGTTGTAGCAGATTAGTTCACCACTACCACAAATTATTTTCATTTTTAATTTGATTATATATATTATATTGTGTACATCTTTATTATACTATTCAAATATAAATAGTTTATACCATATATATACTAAAAATATAAATCGGTGATACATATTTTTCATAAAAAAATATGTCTAATTTAACAAATGTATACCTTAAACTGCAACGGTTACCTTTATATACCATAATACTTGGTATCTTTATGCACAAAGTATTATATTTATATCCATAAATATATAAAGTATTATATTTATAACAGAAATATACAAAGTATGTTATATATAAAGTTTATACCATGTATATATCATATACACACACATATAAATATATAAAGTATAAAGAAACATACTAACCATATTTATATATTTATGGTATATGATATAATATACCATAAATATGCAAAGTATATTTTACATAGAAATAATTTATTCACACATAGTAAAAAATTTTATGTATAAGAAAATTAAAGAAATAAATTAGCAGCACCCTAAAATTTAATAACAACTCATCATTTCCTATTTTTTAGGAATGGAAAATAAAGAAAATAAATTAAATAAATTCCTAAAAAAATAAATTTGATTGAAAGATAATATTTGTTACCTAAAAAAATAGAAAACAGTGATCTGTTAATATAACATCCATATTTAAAATTTTTAAATATGAGAAAATGACTATTAATGTAAATATTATATATCCCATAACTGAAATTTATTAAATACGGCCATGTATATGTAATTATTATATTTTTATAAAAGTGGCTAATTGTGTTCTTTTTTCGTTAGTAGGTAAATTTTAGTTGGGCGATTTTGATAGTTTATAAAAGTTAGGGCATAAAATCATATTTAAAAAAAGTTTTTTCAAAAATCAAAAAATAAAAATTCAAAAAAGACATGGTCAAACACAACTCCAACTCCAATTTCAACTTCTACTTCAACACCAACTCCAAAAATTTTAGTTTTCATGGCCAAACGACTACTAAATTTTGAATTTGATACTTATTATATGTACTAGTAGTATTAAATTTTGACTTTGATTCTTATTATATTTAACTAGTGAATTTGTTCGTACTTTGCGCGGTCTTATAAAATATGTAAGATATCAATAATTTTATTAATATAAATGAGTTTTCAGAAAAAAAAAAAAAAAGAAGGTAATAGTTATATATCAGATTTTCAGTAATAAGTTACTATTTTAATGAATATAATAAGCAGCAAAAAATATATTATAATAACTTAAATGGCTAATGTGATTATTTCTACAAAGTCTTATAATGTATCTATTTATATGACTACAATATGGAACACCAAATAATATTATAAACATGATTATTAATTATTTTAGGAATTATAATAATAAAAATTTGTGAAAGTAACCAAATAAATACCATTAAACTTTACATTAAAGAACTTTAAGGAAATGACTTTTGAGTTTCTTAGCTTGTATATTTAATATATTGTAATTAAAAGATTTAAAGAGTGAATATTTTAGCTTTATAATAAAGCACATAAATGAAGAAAAAAACAGAGAAAACTCTCCAAACGGAGAAAAATGTACATCATTATATTTCTTGGCCAAAGAGATATGTTACATTATTTTATATATTCTTAACTTTATAAGTGTTATATATTAATTGTTTAGTTAGATATAAATAAAATACACTGTCATGCAAATATTTACCTATTAAAGATCATTTTTATAACAATTTGGTTCGTTAACTATTGCGCTTTGAATCTCGATACTCTTTTATATGTGAGATAATTTTCAAAACATGTGGTTATATCATTAACTTTAAATAGGTACAACTTCTTTTATATGCGGAGAATTCTCAAACGATGCGGTTACATCATTAACATTAAATAGGTACATATTTGGATAATCTAGATGTTCAATAATTATAGTTTTAGTTGAGATGTTTAGGTTGATGCTACATGTAACTTTAAAAGACGAGAAGTAACTTAAACTACGGATACATGTGATCCTATGTGCCAATCCTCTTTTCCTTTTCAATTTCATATCCAAATTCTTCAATTCTACTTTTTTTCTTTCATGTCACATGTTTGCCTTTAGGCTCTAACAATTTTTATACAAAATAATCTGTGAAACATGACAAAAATAACATTAGTTTCAATATTACAATAATAAAATATCTACATATTCTACCGATATAATGTAATAACTAAAGAATTACCTATTCATCTCTTTCAAAAAGAAAATAAAACAATAGAAAATATTATATTCACAAAGTGAAAAAAAATGAAAAACAATTATTAACTACATTTCAAGCAAGGAAAAGTTGACAAAAAAAATTATATATGTAAAGAAAGAAATTATGATATTATAAAATAAATTAGTTCATCTTTAACTTTTAATGATCAATAATAAAAATGAAACACTCATCAAAAATTAAAGAATTTTTTTTACATCATTATACATAAATAACATAAATTATTTAATTAAAATAACTTTTAAAACCAAAAAAATGAATTATTCACATACAAAAATTGAAAAATCCTAATTCATTTTCCTTCAACTTTTCTTGAATATTTACATACTCACCAAGTTATATTAACATTTACAATATTTTTCTTGAAATTATACATATAAAAAAGTAATCAATGAGAAAGAAGTAATTCAAACTATATATAACTCTATCAAAACTTCTTAGGCGTTCTTTCTTGCCTTCTTGGTGTATCATAATACCCCATAAACTAAATGTGATCAAACAATAAAAGCTAAAAACAGAGATTTTGACCAAGAATTTTTTTTGTCTTTGCGTTATTGTAGACATTGAAATTTTGTGGACTCTACAAAAAGAGTTCAATTTTGGTTAGAGTTCTTGGGACTAACTTGATGGCTACTCTGCTTAAACCCTAAATTACGCTTCTATAAAGAGGCAAATATCCTTTAAAAAGGCATCTCCAGTATCCCACAAATTCATGGAATATTCACAAAGAGATCAACGATCTTCAAAGTCCCAATAAATTCATAGGATATTTATAGATCAAAACTCTTCTTCTTGATAATCAAATACATCAAGGTGATCTACAAAACCTAATAAATTCATGGAATATTTATAGATCAAAACTCTTTATTCTTGATAATCAAATACATCAAGAAGATCTACAAAACTTGACAGCCCTCGAATTACGGAAAAATCCATATCAAATCCTACGTTCGAGAAATATGCTGCTGACAGCCCTCGAATTATGGAGAAAATCGAAAGAGAAGAATCAAGAGAGGAACAGATTTGTACTCACATCGTTTATTAATAAAATTGTTGTTTCTTCATATTTTTTGCTTGTGGTTGAAATTTATTTTCCATGAATTAAATTATGTTGGAAACAAATTGGCACGACCAGTGGGATTAAATCTGCCCTTTATCTTTTCTCTCATAAATCATATCTGCAAATCTTTAGCCGTATCTGTAGCCATATCAAGATAAAAACTCTATGGGTACTTCAGGACTCACCATTATGTCTACAATTCGACAAGCCTTGAAGTAGAGAACATTTGTAGAAATTGAAATTTTGTGGACTCTATGAAAAGAGTTTAATTTTGGTTAGAGTTCTTGGGATACTTTATTTGATGTCTACTCTACCTAAACCGTAAATTACGCCTATATAAAGAGGACAAATATCCTTTAAAAAGACTTCTTCAGTATCCCATAAATTCACGGGATATTCACAAAGAGATCATCGATCTTCAAAGTCCTAATAAATTCATGGGATATTTATAGATCAAAACTCTTTCTTCTTGATAATCAAATACATCAAGAAGATCCACAAAACAATAATACCCCGATCGTTTCTTAAGCTAAATCCGTCTTTTGAGTGAATGGAAATGAATTCCGAGGTGAATAATGTTTGAATCATGTTGTATTTCCTTAATTTTGAATTTTTGTCATGTGGAGAATCGAATAAACTTTCTGTCGATATCAATTTTGTCAAAATCTGAGATTGGAGTAAGAAGTTATGGTCGAATTATAGAAAAATAGAAAACAGTGCAGGTGCGACGGTGAGGTCCGACAGACGATCGCGCTAGCAACGTACCGTTACCCGAGGTCGTCAAAATTAGACAGAAACCCAACTCACTGGAATGGTTATACGGTGGGGTCCGACGGACCGTCGACCAGCACCGTCGCATACCCCGATCTAAAAATTTAAGTCATTTTCAAAAGGGCATTTTGGTTTTTTCTCCCATTTTGGCCCTTTACATATATCCAAAATAAGGGAGAGAAATTCATTTCTCTCCAATTCTCTTCCAAGAACATTCAAGAAGCTAGGGTTTTCTCTCAACCCAAAAATTCAATCTTCTTCCAAGAAATTCAAGAATCTTCCATAGACTCCACAAATTAGTTCAAGAATCAAGCTCTCCAACTCAAAGGCTTTAAGAACCCTAACTCAAAAGTGCGAGAAAGAGTTTCAATCAAGTTTGTTCATCTTAAATTCATAATCCAAGGTATGTGGGGTTTGAACAAGAACACTCATTTCGTTCTTGTGCCCAAATATTTAATTTCTACTATTGAATTTCATGATTTTGCAATGTGGGTTTACACCCAAACTACTTTATTAATGACTTATGAGATTTGGGTTGTTCAAGTTTGATATACATGACTATTTTATTATCTTGTTTCTTAAATTGAGAACTTTTGCCATGAGTTGTATATTGTTACTATGAATTGATGATTTCTAAGTAATTTAAGATAAGTGTCATGATTTAAGCTTTACTACGAGAAGTTTGATTATTGAATATATTGATATTTGAGCTTGAGAGTCAAGAATGAGTTCTTTGATGTTTTCCTGAAGTTTTGACATTTGATATGATTTAATGAGCAAGTACACTTGATGTTGAGAAAGATTGTTTTGAGTTTGAGTCGAGTTAGGAATCCACAATTGATGTTGATTTAAAGATGAGAAATATTTATGATTTGGTCTCCATGATAGACCCTTGAGTTAATTGAGGTGGATTTCCTAACACGTTCTAAGCTTGAGTCTAGTAGTAGTATTTAGCACCGAGCGGGAAGTATAGGTTTTGCGCATCCTACTTTCCCAGAACTATGTGCCACCATAGAATTGAGATTAAGGGCCACAGGCCGAGACAGTGATCACTAAAGTTAAGGTTCTACTCCGATGGCAAGGATAGAACAACTTTCCCCAATGTGGGCAAGACGTTGGACTCCATGTAAGCTCATATGGTTTATGTCGATTATAAGAAACTCCCAAGTCCAAAAGAGTTCAAGTTTCTCGAGTTACCGAGTCACTCTAAGTCTTGAGTCAAAGAGTTTTGAGTTGAGTACATTGATTCATGAGATTCATAATGCATGTGTTACTATTGATAATTTATGAGAAATGTATTTCTGTTAATTCGAGCAAAGAGAGTCATTACCGTCAGCATGCATGATTTCCTTATACATTTATGATATTGTTTAAAATGTTGCATACACCTTCATATACTCAGTACATTCCCAAGTACTGATTCACATACTCTCCTGTGTGCTATATTTCCTCGTGATGTAGGTTCAGGTGCTCGGTCTTAGCAACGATAGTGATTTTCGAGTGCCTTCATCTATATTCCTGCAGTTGGCGAGTCATCATGGTTCGAGGACCTATGTCCCTGACTTTTGTTTTATTAGCAGATGATTACTTCTTTTCAGTTCAGTATGAGTGAGTTGGGGATCTGTCCCAATGGCTCCTTAGTCTTGTATAGTAGAGGCTTTGTCAGACTAGAGTATTAGTATGTACAGAATTTCAGTATTTTAAATCATATAGGCTATTATTTCTTCACACTCAAGTATGTTCATAATGTGATATTCTCCCTTATCTCAGCATGACTATTATCGAAGTGAACTTCTAGAAGTAATAATAGGTTTAGAGGGTTAGGTTGAGGCTACATGTGGCCTTAAGCACCGTGTGACATCTCGAGATGGGATCTCGGGGCATTACAAGCTTGGTATCAGAGCCTAAGGTTTAAAGAGTCCTAGGGAGTCTGACAAACCACGTTACGTAAAGTCTTGATCATCGGTGTGTAGTGCGCCACATCTATGAGCAAGAGGCTACGGGACATTTTCGAAAAAGTCATTTTTTTCTTTCAAAAGTCTATTGTGCCTATAGTTATTTCTCTCTGCTATTAATTTGTGCTCTCTTATGACAGAAAATGCCTCCTCGTAGAGCTCGCAGAAACAACGAACGACCTCAACCCGTTGATCCTTTAAATGAGATGATGTCTCACGTCGAATTCCATGTAACTTTTTAGGCATTATCCCAGGCGGTTACCGCCAATGCTCATGCCAATGTTCAAGCCATAATTCTACCTTCGCAAGAAGAAAATTCAGCAGCAGCTCGAGTTTGTGATTTTATAAGGATGAATCCGCCAGAGTTTTATGGGTCAAGGACAGGTGAGGACCTACAGATGTATCTTGATGAGGTGAAAAAAATCACCTAAATTATGCATGTAAAGGAGTAAGAAAGTATGGATCTAGCTTTTTATCACTTGAAAAATATTGCTTATGATTGGGTGGAGATGTGGAGGAAGAGTAGAGGGGAGAATACTGCTCCCATAACTTGGCAATTATTCCAGGATGCATTCTTGGATAGGTTCTTTCCCCTGGAGATAAGGGAAGCAAAAGTAGAAGAATTTATGAACTTGATACAAGGCTCCATGATAGTTAAGAAGTATTGTCTTAAGTTCAACCAGTTATCTAAGTATGCTCCCGGTATGATGGATGATTCTAGGACCAGTATGAGTAAGTTTTTGACTGGTGTGTTGAGTTATATTGTGAAAAAGTGTAGACCTACTATGCTCAATAGGGACATGGATCTGTCTAGGCTAATGATACATACTCATCAGATCGAAGTGGATAAGGTGAAGGAGAGAGAAAAAGAGTAAGAGGAAATAAAAGAGTTAGATCAGAGCAGCAGGGGTATGGTTAAACTAGATTTTCTGGAGGGAACTGCCCTCAGTTTCAGAATCATTCATTCATGACAGCACCTTCATCAGCTAGTGCTCCCGCATCCAGGAACAGGCAGGAGCAGGGTAATAGGCCTATTGTGTCCAGGTCTCAGGACAGTGTGAGTAATAGACCTAACTATTCCCCATGTGCTAAGATGGCAGGATGCATTCTGGAGAATGTTTGGCTGAGCAGAAAGGTTGTTTTAGTTGCGGAAAGTTGGGCCACTGACTTAGAGATTGCCCGTATGCTAGAAAGGAGAGCCGCGATGTTCGTCCCCAGAGTCAGGTTATCAGTGCTCTAACCCTTTTAGCTCGTCCAAATCGTCCTCAGTGTGCTTTGTCTAGTAATGCAAGTGGTCAGTGCCAGAATTGTTTTTATGCTATACCACCCCGCCAGGAGCAAGAGAATTCACCAGATGTTGTTACTGGTATACTCCATGTATTTCATTTCGATATGTATGTGTTGATGGACCCTGGGTCAAGTTTTTCCTATGTGACTCCATTGGTGGCTGCGAATTTTGAGATCAGTGCTGAAAAGATTCCTCAGCCTTTCCTAGTTTTTACCTAGTAGGCGAGTCCGTTGTTGCTAAACAAGTGTATAGAAGTGTCCTATCACTGTCCTTCATAGAGTCTTATTTACAAACTTGATTGAGTTAGACATGGTTGATTTTGACTTTATTCTGGGTATGGATTGGCTTCACTCTTGTTATGCGTCTATAGACTATCGTACTCGTGTAGTCAAGTTTCAGTTTTCTAATGAGTCAGTCTTTAATTGATTCAAAAATTCTGCATCCCCCAAAAGTTATTTTATATCCTACCTTAAAGCTAGGAAATTGATATCCAAAGGTTGCATCTATCATTTGGTTCGAGTCAAAGACACTAAGTCTGAGACTCTGACTATTCAATCAATCAGTATTGTCAATGAGTTTCTTGATATTTTTTTGGAAGATCTCCTAGGGGTACCTCCAGATAGAGAAATAGAATTCGGGATTGATTTTCTTCCCGATACACATCCTATTTTTATCCCTCCGTATCGTATGGCCCCCGCAGAACTTAAAGAGTTAAAATAGCAACTTAAAGATCTTCTAGATAATGGTTTCATAAGGCCTAGTGTGTCTCCTTGGGGCGCACCCATTCTATTCGTGCAAAAGAAAGATGGTTCATTACGGATGTGCATTGGCTATCGCCAGCTTAAAAAGGTCACAGTCAAGAACAATACCCTCTTCCTATAATTGATGACCTGTTTGATCAGTTGCAAGGTGCCAGCTATTTCTCAAAAATAGACCTGGGATTCGATTACAACTAGCTTAAAGTTAGGGAGTGTGATATTCCAAAGACGGCTTTCCACACCCGTTATGGTCATTTCGAGTTCTTGGTCATGTCTTTCGGGCTAACTAATGCCCCAGCAGCTTTCATGGACCTTATTAATTGGGTGTTTAGACAGTACCTGGATATGTTTGTTATTGTGTTCATAGATGATATTCTTATGTGCTCTCGAAATGAGAATGACTATGCATATCATTTCCGAATTGTCTTAAAAACTCTTAGAGATCATTAGTTATTTGTTAAGTTTAGCAAGTGCAAATTTTGGCTAAGGTCAGTTGCTTTTCTGGGTTATATTATTTCTTCTGAAGGTGTTTGAGTCGATCCTCAAAAGGTAAAAACTGTGAGAAATTGGCCTAGACCTATCTCTCTATCTGATATTAGGAGTTTCTTGGGTCTAGCTAGCTATTAACATCGTTTTGTTAAAGATTTATCTTCTATTGCGTCTTCTTTGACCCGGTTAATCCAAAAAAAAGTTAAATTCCAGTGGTCAGATTCCTGCGAAAAGAGTTTTCAGGAGTTAAAGATCGACTTACTTCAGCCCCTGTGTTCACTTTGCCTAATGGTGTAGATGATTTTGTGGTGTATTATGATGCCTCTAGAGTTGGTTTGGGTTGCGTATTGATGCAGAAAGATAAGGTTATAGCCTATGCCTCCAGACAGTTAAAGCCGCATGAGAAGAATTATCCGACTTATGATCTTAAATTAGCTGTCGTGGTTTTTTCTTTAAAAAACTGGAGACACTATTTGTATGGTGTCCATGTTGATATCTTTACGGATCACAAGAGTTTGCAGTATGTGTTTACTCAGAGAGAGTTGAATCTTCAACAAAGGCAATGGCTAGAATTGTTGAATGACTATGATATGAGTGTGTTTATCACTTGGGCAAGGCCAATGCAGTGGCGGATGCCCTTAGCAGGTGTCCATGGGTAGTGTGGAGCATGTAGAGGAAGGTAAGAAGGAGTTAGCTCGCGAAGTGCATCGTCTGGCTAGGTTGGGTGTTAGATTGCTTGATTCAGCTGAGGTTAATGTTTGGGTTCAGAGTAGTTCTGAATCTTTCCTAGTTTCGGAAGTAAAAGAGAAGCAAGACATGGATTCTCGTTTGGTTAAACTGAAAGAGTCAGTTAAAGACCAAAAGGTAGAGGTTTTCTCCTAAGGGGAGATGGTGTATTAAGACTTCAGAATAGATTGTGTGTACTTGATGTTGATGATTTGAGGTAGAGAATTATGGATGAAACGCATAGCGCGTGGTATTCTATTCATCTCAGTGCTACCAAGATGTACCACGATTTGCGAGAAATTTGTTGGTGGAATGGTATGAAGAAGGATATAGCAAAGTTCGTAGAGAAGTGTGCAACTTGCCAGCAGGTGAAGATTGAACACCAAAGACCCGGTAGAGTGATGCAAGAATTTAGTATTCCCACTGGAAGTGGGAAGAAGTGAATATGGATTTTGTGACTAGTTTACCTCTTTCCCGTCGTCATCACGATTCTATTTGGGTCGTTGTTGACAGGTTGACTAAGTCCGTGCATTTTTTGCCAGTGCATACATCTTTCACCGCTGAGGACTATGCTAAGCTATACATCCTAAAGTTAGTCAGGTTGCATGGAGTTCCTTTGTCTATCATCTTCGATAGGGGCACTCAATTTACTTCTTAGTTTTGAAGAGCTTTTTAGAAAGGTCTCGGTACCCAAGTTCATCTTAGCTTCGCTTTTCATCCGCAAACTGATGGTCAGGCAGAGCGGACTATCCAGACTTTGGAGGACTTGTTGAAGGTGTGTGTTCTTGATTTCAAAGGAATTTGGGATGAAAATTTGCCATTAATTGAATTTTCTTATAATAACAACTTTCATGCTAGCATTGGAATGGATCCGTTTGAGGCTTTATATGTGGGGAGATGTAGATTACCCATAGGTTCGTTTAAAGTAGATGAAGCTGTTGTGATTGGACTTGACGTTGTGTTTGAGGCTATGGAGAAAGTTAAGTTGATTCGAGAAAGGTTGAAGACAACCCAGAGTCGTCAGAAGTCATATGCAGATGTAAGAAGAAGGGCTCTTGAGTTTGAAGTTGATGATTTGGTGTATCTGAAGATTTCACCCATGAAAGGGGTGAAAAGATTTGGCTAGAAAGGAAAGCTTAGTCCCCAATATGTTGGTCCCTACAGAGTTTTGAATCGTGTTGGGAAAACAGCTTATGAGATTGAGATGCCTGCAGAGTTGTCAGCTGTCCATCCAATCTTTCACGCTTCTATGCTTAAGAAGAACATTGGTGATTCCGTTGTTGTTGATCCGTCAGAAAGCTTATATGTTCAGGACAGTCTTTCATATAATGAAATTTCAATTGAGATCCTAAATTATCAAGTCCGTAGACTAAGGAACAAGGAAGTTCCCTTGGTCAAAGTTCTGTGGAGAAATCAATTAGTTGCGGCTGCTACTTGGGAAGCAGAAGCAGAAGCAGATATGTGAGTTAAGTAGCCCCACCTCTTCTTCGAAAGTTCAAATCAAGTCAAAGGTGTTATTTTTCCTTAATTCAATTTCTTCCTAATTCAATGTATTCATCCATATAGTTATCCTTTCTATGAGTTCATACATACTGTGAAGTACCCGAAAGTCTAGAGTGAAGTACGTCAGTTGAGTAGATTGTTCCAATGGAGTATTTTCAGTTTTCTGTTTGACCTTGAGCCTAACTAGAAACATTAGAGGACGAATGTTTCCAAGGGGGAGATATTGTAATACCCCAATCATTTCTTAAGCCTAAATCCATCTTTTGAGTGAATGAGAATGACTTCCAAGGTGAATGATGTTTGAACCGAGTTGTATTTAATTATTTTTGACTTTTTGTCATATGGATAATCGAATAAGCTTTCTGTTTATACCAATTTTGTCAAAATCTGAGATCGGAGTAAGAAGTTATAGCCGAATTACAGAAAAACAAAAAATAGTCTAAATCGCCCAGGTCGACGGTGAGGTCCGGCGGACCATCGCGCTAGTGACGTTCCATCGCCTGGGGCCATCGAAATGAGGCAGAAACCCAATTCACTGGAATGGTTCGACGATGGGGTCCAACGACCGTTGCCCAGCACCGTCGAACCGAGGCAGTGAGACCCTTCTCTGGACCGATGCGACGGAGGGTTCCGACGGACCATCGGAATAGCGATGGACTGTCGACCAACACCGTCACATACCCCGATCTGAAAATTTAAGTCATTTTCAAAAGGGCATTTTGGTTTTTTTCTCCCATTTTGGCCCTTTACATATATCCAAAATAGGGGAGAGAAATTCATTTCTCTCCAATTCTCTTCCAAGAACATTCAAGAAGCTAAGGTTTTTTCTCAAGCAAAAAATCCAATTTTCTTCCAAGAAATTCAAGAATCTTCCATAGACTCCACAAATTAGTTCAAGAATCAAGCTTTCCAAGTCAAAGGCTTCAAGAACCCTAACTCAAAAGTGCGAGAAAGAGTTTTAATCAAGCTTGTTCATATTCAATTCATAATCCAAGGTATGTGGGGTTTGAACAAGAACACTCATTTCGTTCTTGTGCCCAAATATTTAATTTCTACTATTGAATTTCATGATTTTGCAATGTGGGTTTACACCCAAACTACTTTATTAATGACTTATGAGATTTGGGTTGTTCAAGTTTGATATACATGACTATTTTATTATCTTGTTTCTTAAATTGAGAACTTTTGCCATGAGTTGTATATTGTTACTATAAAATGATGACTTCTAAGTAATTTAAGCTAAGTGTCATGATTTAAGCTTTCCTACGAGAAGTTTGATTATTGAATATATTGATATTTGAGCTTGAGAGTCAAGAATGAGTTCTTTGATGTTTTCCTGAAGTTTTGACATTTGATATGATTTAATGAGCAAGTACACTTGATGTTGAGAAAGATTGTTTTGAGTTTGAGTCGAGTTAGGAATCTACAATTGTTGTTGATTTAAAGATGAGAAATATTTATGATTTGGTCTCCATGATAGACCCTTGAGTTAATTGAGGTGGATTTCCTAACTCGTTCTAAGCTTCAATATGGTAGTAGTATTTAGCACCAAGTGGGAAGTGTGGGTTTAGCGCATCCTACTTCCCCAGAACTACGTGCCACCGTAGGACTGAGATTAAGGGCCACAGGCCGAGACAGTGATCACTAAAGTTAAGGTTCTACTCCAATGGCAAGGATAGAACAACTCTCCCTAACGTGGGCAAGACATTGGACTCCATGTAAGCCCACATGATTTATGTCGGTTATAAGAAATTCCCAAGTCTAAAAGAGTTCAAGTTTCCCGAGTTACCGAGTCACTCTAAGTCTTGTGTCAAAGAGTTTTGAGTTGAGTACATGGATTGATGAGATTCATAATTCATGTGTTACTATTGATGATTTATGAGAAATATATTTCTGTTAATTCGAGCGAAGAGAGTCATTACCGTCAACATGCATGATTTCCTTATACATTTATGATATTGTTTAAAATGTTGCATACACCCCCATATACTCAGTACATTCCCAAGTACTGATTCACATACTCTCCTGTGTGCTACATTTTCTCGTGATGTAGGTTCAGGTGCTCAGTCTCAGTAGCGACAGTGATTTTTGAGTGCCTTCATCTACATTCCTGCAGTTGGTGAGTCCTCATGGTTCGAGGACCTATGTCCCTGACTTTTTTTTTGTTAGCAGATAATTACTTCTTTTCAGATCAGTACGAGTTAGTTGGGGATCTATTCCAATGGCTCCTTAGTCTTGTATAGTAGAGGCTTTATCAGACTAGAGTATCAGTATGTACAGAATTTCAGTATTTTAAATCCTACAGTCTAGTATTTCTTCGCACTCAAGTATGTTCATAATGTGATATTCTCCCTTATCTCAGCATGACTATTATTGAAGTGAACCATTAGAAGTAATAACAGGCTAAGAGGGTTTGCTTGAAGCTACGTATGGCCTTAAGCACCGTGTGACATCTCGGGATGGGATCTCGGGACGTTACAAAAACCTGACAGCCCTCAAATTATGGAGAAATCCGTATCAAATCCTACGTTTGAGAAATATGCTACCGACAATCCTCGAATTATGGAGAAAATAAAGAGAGAAAAATCAAGGGAGGAACTGATTTGTACTCACATCATTTATCAATAAAATTGTTGTTTCTTCATTTTATAATTTATGGTTGAAATTTATTTTCCATGAATTAAATTATGTTGGAAATAATCATTTTTTCTTTCAGAATATAGCTAATTTAGAGGTGGCTATAGTGATAAAGAGGAGAAATAATAACTTTGAATGAGATTTTTCATGACATAAAACATGAATTTATATAGATAAAATAGAGGAATATCATAGGGTATCATAAATTTAGAAACAAAATTTTGTGGGTTATGAAGATTAATAAATGAGAGTTATGAATATCATTAATAGTGTAAATTAAAGAGGTTTGAGTTATGAATAATCTTTTTGTTAAATACATTAAATAAAAAAATTCAAACATCAGGAGATACTATCATTTTTTACATTTATAATTAGGATTAAAAAAGAGAGAAATTAGATTATAAGAGAATACATAAAACATTAAAAAGAAAAGATGAAAAAACAGAAAAGGAAGGGAATATATTAAAAATCATTTTCTTTGAGTGACTACAATTTCGATTTAGTTTTGTTTCTTATATATATATATATATATATATATATATAAAATCTATAATCTATATCTATAATCTATAATCTATTTCTATGTCTACATAATATAATATAATAAAAGTGTGAAGGCCCTTAGAAAAGTGATTTGAACTTTTTGCCCTTCATTAAAACACTATGTAATAGACAAAATTGTCTTTTCACTATTTTTCTTAAATTATTAGAGAATTATACTTTTAATATTTAAAAGCAAGGAGTGCTAAATTATATGGTAAAATAAAAATATATAGAAAATTAGTATTAGTTAATTTTTTGTTTCCTTTTATACATGGAAAAGGAGTCTTGAAATATATGGTAAGTAAAAAGCTCTAAAATATATGATAAGAGAACAAAAAAATGATTTAATAGAAAACTTTAAATAAAAAAGAAAATAATATCTCACTTAAAGTTTTGAAAAAACTATTGTACATTTATTGTGATTTTAGTTCTAAAAATAAATCATTATTTTTAACACTTTTAACTCAATTGAATTTTTTACTTTGATTTCTGTTTTTCTCCCAAAAAAAAATTAGGGAATGTTGGGAAACTTATTTATATCAAATAAAATTTTAATAAAATCTTGTCCTAATAACTTTAGTTTAAAATTTTTTCCTTATTTAAACTAATTCTAAATTTTAAAATTTCAATCAATTTAGATTTTCTTTCCTTACTTGAATAGAATTTTTATCAATTTAAACTTAATTTTATACAAATTCTTTCCTTATTTGAATTAAATATTACAACTAAAATAAAAAGATTAAGGACTCCTACAATATATGAAAATAACCTTATAAAATAAAATTATGGAAAGAAATTAATTATATATTTTAATAGAAATCCTAATTGATAGGGTTATATTTTGGACTTTCAATATAATACCCTAATGGTCATAATAATCATTTGTGTTATTTTTTTTCTCAGGGTCAATATATGATAATAAATTTTCTCCGTGGCCTTATTAGTGTCTCTTGATTTCAAAGAAAAAAGTATTAAGTAATGAAGTAAGAAACGAATTTTCATGTACTATCTTAATTGTTTTTATATGTCAATTGTTGTGATTTTTTTGTTTCATGTTTTGATTTAATTTGTTTCTATTTTGTGATTATTTGATTGAAATTATTGTAATGTTGTCCAATAAATTTTTGGCTAGGTTCATGGCACATATTCAATAGAATTTTTGAAAAATTTTTCTATGTGTATTTATTGATTTTGAACCTTTAGCACGTAAGATTAGAGGTTGGGTCAGTAGTTGAGGAGATTCAATATTTACCTTTAGGTTCAAGTTCATATCTCAATCATTATATTTTTAGTTTTCAAACCTCCTTAGTGAAAATTCTGAATTCACCATTGAATATTATGTGATTTCATCAATACAAGGTTTAAACACTTCAGATACATCGACTAAGCGAATTGACAGTCAAGTTGTCTATGAACTTCCTCATTATTTGAAAAACATTAGCAAAATCAGGTATTCCTTAATCTACATTTATTTGTCTTAATATTCTTCTTAGCTTTCTCTTCATTCCCCAAGTCTTAGCTTTCTATTCCTCTAATATAGTTAGAAGAAAGGGAAAGATTAGGCGTGTGAGAATAGAGTATATAACATAGGTTTTTTTAAAAGAAAAAATTATTAAAATGTTATTTTTTTAACAAAATAATATAAATAAATTTAAAAATAAGTTTTTCCTGATAATAAGTTAGTATGATTTTAAACTCTTAGATATAAGGGTCAATTTTATTGTTCATCTTTTGACTGACTTTTTTTCTCATAACTAAAAACTAAATTTGTTTAATTTGTGCATATTTTATTTCTATTTTTTGCTTTCTTTAGTGGTGAACCTAGATCGAACATTGTTTAATTTGACTGTGTTTTTCAGATGATTTTTGGGAAAGCACCAATCGAACAATTGACATGAATAATATGAAGTTTGAGACATTTTGAGGGGAATTTGCTTGGGTGATAGTATATGCTTGCAGGAGTATTGAGGAGGCAGTGGACTATGAGACTAATGATACCTCATGAGGTTTGTTCTCTTCTACATCCAAATTGATCCATATATATGCATTCATATGTTCTCTTTATTCTGAAATATTCAATAAAAATTTTGAAACTATTTTGAAAAGGTAAAAATATGTCCACACTTGGTGTTTATACTAAATTAATATAATTTATTATGATTTAATAATTTAATAATATAAAATACAAGATAATTAATTATGGTTAAGTAAAATGTACTCTAAATTTAAACCCATGATATGTATGTATTGGCTTGATGTAAACAACGAGTGTGAATAGTTTTTTACCTTTTGAAAAAGGTTATTCTCGAGATTATGTTATCAACACTATTTTATGATTAGCTCACAAACTGGACTGAAATGTTGAGATTTTTTGTTTCCTTTCTAACAAAACATTTCAAATGAAATATGTTATATCAATTAAAAGTTAAAACATGTATAAGTGTGATCATTGGAAGTATAAGAAAATATTTTGCATATGGTGAGAAATGCATCTTTAGATCATGCCTTCTAGATTTCATACTGATGGGTCTTTCAGAAGAATATAGGCCTTTACATAACAATATGATCTACTATATCGTGTATTTTTTAAGACATTTATTAATAGAGACGTTTGTTTTCATGAAAAGATATATTAGTTTGAACGTACTAAATATTGTATAATTATTAATTATTAATTGATATATCAAATTGATTTGAGGTAAGTTTTTAAATTGTAGTCTGTTTTAATGTTTACAATAATAAATTATAAATTATTACCGTGTACTTTTTGTCCTTATATATCAATTAATATATTTTCTCACTATTTTCTTTAATTTATTAGTTAATTATTTTTATTATATTAACTAGACTCCTAAAATATATGGGACTCCTAAAATATATGGAAGGAGAATCAATTAATATTTTTTCTTTGTATTGATCAATTAGAAAAATACTCCTAAAATAGGATAAAAAAATATTTCTAAAATAGGACTTTATTAAGAAAATACTTCTATAAATACTGAGATGCACGTCAAACTAGAGAAAAAAATGATTTACTTATTGAAAAAAAATATGTTTGATGCTCATCTAACTTAATTCGGTTGCATGTCTAGATTGGTGGATGGTTAATTTTCTAATCCCCAACTTCTTCGACATTTTTATCAATATAATAGAATTCAACGTGTGTGTATATATATATGTATCTATTTTTTGTTTTCATTCAATCATTCTTTAGTGTCAAAATTTTCGCTTAGACAAGAATTATTTTCATCAAAACTGAAATTTTTTTATCACCATTGTATTATTTTGTTGTAGTTTACAGGTGGTATATGAATGTCAGTCGGCTTTGAGAAATTTTTTGGGGTAAAGATTAGGTTTAATTGTATTATTTTTATATCTCTGTTTTGAGATTTTTTTTTGTAAAGGTAAAGTTTAGTTGTATTATTTTGATATCTTTATTGTCGTATTATTTTGTTACAGTTTACAGGTGGTAGATGAATGTCGATCGGCTTTGACAATATTTTTGGTAAAGGTTAGATTTAATTAAATAAATTCTTCAAAAGATGTTAATTTAATTATTGTAGTCATCTTTATTATTTAAACAAATAACGTTTGAACGCAATAAAGTAAGGTACACGCGCGAAGCGCGTATACCTAAACTAGTATATATTAAAAGTATGAAGACCCTTAGAAATATGATTTAAACTTTTTACCTTTCATTAAAAGTCTTTTCTCTTGACAAAATTGTCCTTTCATCAATTTTCTTCAATTATTATTTAATTAACTTTATAAAATTAATTATAATCTTAAAATATTAAGGATTCCTAAATTATATGGTAAGAGGAAAAATATATGAAAAATAAATTTTGGTTGGTTTTATTTTGTAAGTGAGAAGAGGGTAATAAAATATATGATAATTAATAAAGAGTATTTAAAAAATCTATAAATATGGTAAGAGACGTGGGCAGATTTATTGTATTAGGTGTGTGGGTAAAAATTCTTATTTTCCTTCCTCAATTTTATATGATTCCAACGTTAATGTTTATTATTTCGATTTCTTTTCCAATTTAAAGTCCTTTTGTCAATTTTCTTCAATTATTATTATTAAATTTATAAAATTAATTAACTATCTATAATTTATAATATATATCTATAATAATAATAATAATAATATAATAATAGTATATTAAAAGTGTGAAGATGATTAGAAAAGTGATTTGAACTTTTTGTCACTCTCCTTTAGACAAAAATTGTCTTTTCACTATTTTCTTTAATTTATTATTTAATTAATTTTATTATATTAACTAAACTCGTAAAATATAGGAATCTTAAAATATAGGAAGGAGAATCAATTAATAATTTCCTTTGTACTAATCAATTAGAAAAATACTCCTAAAATAGGATAGAAAAATACTCCTAAAATAGGACTCAATTAAGAAAATATTTCTATAAATACTGAGATACACATTAAACTAGAGAAGAATTCGGTTTACTTATTGGAAAAATATGATTGATGCTCATCTAACTTGATTCGGTTGAATGTCTAGATTGGTGGATGCTTAATCTTCTTTGTTTTTATCAAAATTTTCGCTCAAACAAGAATTATTTTCATCAAAACTAGAGATTTGTGATCACTATTATATTATTTTATTGTAGTATACAGGTCGTAGATGAATTTACAGGTGGTAGATGAATGTCAGTCGGCTTTGAAGAGTTTTTTTAGGTAAAGATTATGTTTAATTGTATTGTTTTTATAACTCTGTTTTGAGAATTTTTTTGTGTAAAGGTTAAGTTTAGTTGTATTCTTTTGATATCTCTATTATCGTATTATTTTGTTATAATTTACAGGTGATGGATGAGTGTCAGATGACTTTGAATTTTTTTTTGTGTAAAAGTTAAATTTAAGTAAATTATTTTTATGTCTCTATTATCTTTTATTTTATTGCAGTTACAGGTGGTAGATGAACGTCGATCGGCTTTGACAAATTATTTTGGTAAAGTTTAGGTTTAATTAAATAAATTCTCCAAATGATATTGAATTTAATTATTGTATACGTCTTTATTATTTAAACAAATATCCTATTTGATGTAACTTTTGAACTCAATAAAGTGAGTTACACGTGCGAGATGCGTACACCTAAACTAGTATACATATATATATATATGTGTGTGTGTGTGTGTGTGTATATATATAGTGACTTTTGAGTTTTCTTTAAATACATAAAGATTTAAAATGAGGAAAAAATTCAATTAATATCCAAAAAAATAAATAACATTTTCTTTTTTTATATAACACATATGAGAGAAGTTTCATAGCATTGATGATGAAAGTTATTTAACATGATTATCTTTAATATTGTGTATAAATATTAAGGTGAATTTTTAATCTTTTGGCAAAATAAAACCACAAAAAAAATAAATAGGTTTGGAGACCTCTAAGGCATGCCACATAGGATTGGCTAAAACTCTCCTTTATATATATATATATATATATATATATATATATATATATATATATATAGATAGATAGATAGATAGATAGATAGATAGATAGATAGGTAGATTAAATTTTGTTATTGATATGGAGTAATAATTATCATTGTGCAAATCCAAATCATTATCGATAACTCAACCGCAAAATTATCTTACTGATTTATCATATTGGGTTATTGAAACTTCAAGATATGATCAGAAACTATTTCTTATTGTCCGTGTAATAGAAAGAAGTTTTCTTCAAAGCTCTCAAAAAACCCTAACCAAAACCATAATTTTGCCTATTATCTTCACCGACAACCATGATCGTAACGGCCGTTGGGCATCCTTCATCGAAGGATGCTCAACCTCTAACATCAATAACAAGACCTACGAATGATGTAAGTATGAACTATGCAACACAATTGCAACTTTTAAAATAGAAACATGCTCATTTACCTGTGAAGCCTATAACGTTTCTGCACGGAGAACCGAGGGTAGTTTAGGAAGAGATTAGTCAGATGATTATCAATGAAGATTTAGAGTTTGCAGTAGTCGGAAAATTTTCCTATGGATGGCATGACATCCAAGATCTTAGGAAATTGATTCCAAAACAATGTGAACTCAAGGATGATGTCAATACTGGATTGTTGAGTAATAGGTGTTAATTAGAGCCTACGGGATAGAGGATTATGTTAATCTATTATCAAAATCAATTTTTTACATTGCCCATCGCAATTAGAGCTACCCTATGAGAACCCTTAAGTGGGATCCCTTGTTTGATCTAGAGGAAGAGATGCCAATTGTAATTGCTTGGATCTCACTATCTTCATTACCACCTAATTCCTTTGGAAAAGAGACTATTTTTTCAATAGCATCAGCAATTGGTAATCCTTTACTGGTGGATATGGCAATGAGTAATAAAACAAGATCAAACTGTGCACGAGTTAAAGTTGAGGTAGATTTGCTCGGAGACTTTCCAAAGAGAGTTAATGTAAGAATTAAGAAGAAAGGAGAAATAGTAGCAAAGTGGATCACTATTAAGTATGATTACCTTCCTAAATATTGCAAAAATTGTAAGCTGCAGAGATATAATGAGAAAGAATGTTATGTTTTTGCACCTTCAATTTTACCCAGTAGAAACAGTTGAGGAGGGGCAGACAAATGAGGCAGGAGGACAAATTCAACAGAAAGTAATGAAGGAAGACACAAAAGCAAAAGATACACCCAAAATCCCAGACAAGAATGAACAACAATTTCAGCGACAAAGGGATAGAGGTAGAGCAAGAAGGGGCAGAAGTGCATATATAAGAGGTCTAGTTCAGAGGTGAAATCCAAAAAAGGGTCAAAAGGAAGAGATGGTCCAGACGGGAAACAAGTTTAGCGTGCTCAATGTAGATTATAAAGAGGAGAACAATTCACAAGATATGAGCAACAAAGATCCAAATAACAAGGAGAAAAAAAACAAAGGTAATACAAGAAAGTGGGTAGAAGAAGTTTTTGGAGCCACTAAGGGAAATATGAATAATAATGAAGTAGTAGTATTAACACAAGGGTCAAAGCAAAGAAAGACTACAAATGGGAATGAGAAGGCCATAGGAGCAGGGGATAAGGTACAAGAATCAAGTCAATATGAGGTAATGAAAAATGTAATCAAGAATACAAGGAAAACAACAAAAAGGATAATTTAATGAAAGGGGAGCAAAAACTGACAGATAAATAATTAGTAGTTGTTAGTACAAGCAAAGATGAAATAAAAGAACAAAGAGAAACTGATAAAGGGAAGACAAAGTAAGCTTAATCAATTTGAATACACATCCCAAGGAGCCACATATGGAGGAGAAGCATTACACTAATAGTATCAATAATAGTACCTTTGCAGACAACTCTTTGAATCATAATCAGAATGAGGATAAAATCATAGATCAGAAAGAGGATGATGATTTTCAAGAAAATATCAAAGAAGTTAGTGAAAGAGGGGGTTTAATCTCTTACACATACACACGAGTTAAAGAATGGTAGGAGAAAGGATAGAAACTCATCAATTAAGGGCACCCATATGCAGACAAGGAGTAGTTCAGTTAAACCATCTCAATCAAGATAATGTGTGAAAACATTTTGTTTTGAAATATTAGATCAGTACAAACTCAAAATTCTTTTGACAGAGTAATTGATATAAAAAGGAGATACAACTATTCCTTTATTGCCATTATGGAACCTTTTTAAGGGCCCCAACAATTAGAAATATATAGGAGAAAAATAAAAATAGAAAATACAACAGTCAACTTCTCAAGGAAAATATGGGTTTTCTGGGATGAAGACTAGAAAGGGGAGATACTCTCAGATAGCCATAAACAGCTAACAATTGAATTCACTCATTAAGTTAATATTAAAAGGGTTGTCATAACTTTTATATATGTCAGGTGCAGTGCTCTGAAAAGATTAAAGTTATGAGAAGAATTAGAAAGTTTGGCTGAAGAAGTAAATGTACCATGGAAATAGGAGGGGATTTTTGTCACGACTCAAAATAGGATCATGACCGATGCTAAGGAGGTTAGGACTCCAAATCAAGCCTCGTAAAAATTTTATAGAAAATCAGATAGAGTTTCCCCTGTTTTTGGGCCTAAAAAGAAAATTTCTTGTCTCAAATACACAACACAACAACCCAACATCACAACCAACACAACACCAACACCAATACAATTCACCCAAATCATCAACAATGCACCAATACCACCAACTAATAATATAAAATCTATCTCCAAAGATGAGAGAAAATAAAATACTCCACGAGTCCAAAATAATGAAAGAGTACTCAAAACTCTAAAGAAATAAATATGGAGCGACTCTAAGAGTTTTCAAGAAATAGAAGATAACAAATAAATAAGCTCCTTCACACGCAAACAAATACGGAGCTCATCAGGAATATGCTACCTCGAGATCTCTAGCTAACGAAATCCCCACCATTACTTTCATTTTCTGTAAAAATAATAGCGAAGAGTCAGACGCTAGCTTAGTGAGTAATTACACTTAAACACAACCATTTTAATTGAAACAAGTCATAAAATATCATGAAATATATGCTCTTTCAGAAAACAGTAACGATAAATAGTATCTTTTGTTTCATGTAGGCAAAATGAACCAATAGTTCAGAAATAAAGTCAATAAGCATTATTTCATAGAAAATATTACATATTTGGGAGGTTTTCAAGAATGAATCATGTAATCAGTGTGACATTTTTCTCAAGAATAGCCAATAACAGTGGACCCCTCATAAAAGAGTCAAATATCATATAAGTAAGTCCCCACTCAAGGGAGATAGTAACAGTATGCTAGTTCTACCTTCCCTCTAGCAAGGGCTGTAGCAGTAATCAGTAAGTACAAGGTGCACCAGGTCTAACAATCCCACCGTTAGATAAGGGATTCAAATCAAGGTCCACTCCCATTTATACCTTTTTTTTTGTAAATAATAGCTATTCATATGAAAGCATTTTTCAGAATAGTACATAGCATTTAAAATTCATATAAAATAATATTACATGTAAACTTGAATAAAACACATATCAAAAATACTTATTTCTTATGTAAGTGAAGAATTTTCATAACTCCAGTGATCATATATCAAGAAATGGTAAATATGTCTTATGAACATCTCAAATACCCAATTTCAACATCATATCAAGTAAAAGACTTGCCCCACGTGCAATTTCAAAACATTCACTAATTCTTGTTTCATCAAAATCATGTATAAAATATGCAAGTTAAGTAACACAAATTATAGGAAGGTTACTACTCACAGTACACGTGTCGGAATACCAAACTTGTCACCTCAAACGATTCGTATCACTTTTTTGGATCAAATCTATAATCACATTATATCAATCTCGAGTTAATTCTCTTATTTTAGGCTGATTCATGATAAAATTAGACTACTCAGTCCTCAAAGTTTCATTGTAACTTTTAATTCATTGAACTTAGTATCCAAAACAACACTTTAATATTCATAATTCTTGTCTTTAGCAATTAAATTTCAATTCCCAAAAGAAATTACTTAGACTTTAAATCACGATAAAGATATAGAAAAGGATTTACCTTAAACCCGATAGAAGTCTCTCAAATATTTTTCCCTTGTTCCTTCTTACTCTTTCTCTTCTTTCTCTATCTATTCATTTTTTTTTCTTTTGGTTGGAGGTGTTGTACGCATCAAACAACTTTTCCCCAACCTTTTCCTTTTATAATTTTTCTCCTTTTTTGTGTTGTTGTTGCACACTAAAATACCTTCCCTTAATCCCATTTTGTTTAGGACGAGCATATGGGCATAAGCCTATCATTTTCCCTTTTAAATTAGTAGATGGGCATGGCCCACTTTCTCTTTCCCCCTTTTTATAACGGATATTACATTCTCTCCACCTTATGAAATTCAATCCCCAAAGTTAAGATAAGAGCATACCTGTAGACTGAAACAAGTGAGGGTACTTGACTCTCATATCATTTTTCGACTCCCATGAAGCTTCTTCAATAATATGGTTCTTCCATCTGACTTTGATGGATGCAAACTTCTTTGACCGTATCTTTTTTACTTGTCTATCAAGAATTGCCACCATTTTCTCTTCATATGTTCAATTCTCATCAAGCTACAAGGTCATTGCTTCAAGCACACGAGAAGAATATGATATACACTTTCTTCGCACAGAGAAATGGAATACTAAATAGATAAAAGACATCTCATGAGGGAGTACTAAACAATATGCCACACCTCCTACTCGATCAAGTATCTCATATGGTTCTATATATCTCGAGATTAATTTACCTCTTTTCTCGAATCACATCACACCATTCATAGGAGAGACTCATAGAAAAATCTTATCCCCAACTGTGAATACTAAATCTTTTCTTCTTTTATCTGCATAAGACTTTTATCTACTTTGAGATATGAGCAACCTCTGACTTATCAATTGGACCTTGTCCATAGCTTCTTGTACCAAGTTTGGTCTTAAAACCTTAGCTTCTCTAACTTCAAACCACCCGATAGGAGAATGACATCGCCTACCATACAAGGCTTCATATGGAGCTATTTTAATGCTTGACTGAAAACTATTATTGTAAGCTAAGGGTAAGTATGTGTCCCAACTACCTCCAAAATCAAGAATACAAGCTCTAAACATATCCTTCAAAATTTGTATAGTACACTCAGACTGTCCGCCCGTCTGTGGATGAAATGTAGTACTAAGACCTACTCGGGTACCCAACCCTTCTTGGAAAAAATTTCCAAAAGCGTGAACTAAACTATGATCTTCTGTCAGAAATGGTGGACAATGAAACTCCATGAAGTCAGACAATTTCATTCATAAATAACTGGGCATATTTCACTCCACTATTATAGTCCTTACTGGTAAAAAGTAAGCTGATTTAGTATGTCGGTCTATAGTTACTTATACAGAGTCATAGCCTTTAATGGTTCACGGTAGCCTGATTACAAAATCCATGGTAACTCTTTCCTATTTCCAATCTGGAATTCTGATCTCTTGCAATAATCTTACTGGTCGCTGATGTTCCATTTTAACCTGCTGACAAGTCAAACAACTAGAAACAAAATTAGCAATATCTTTTTTCATACCTTCACACTAGTATAATTACTTTAGGTCATGATGCATCTTAGTGGAACTAGGGTGAACGGTAAATATGGAGTTATGAGCTTCCTCAAGAATAACTCATCTTAACCCATCTGCAACTGGTACATATAATTAATTACCCACTCAAAGAATACCATCAAAATTAACACTCATCCTCTTATTTTGACCAGCTAGGGCCTTATCTCGAGATTTTCACAACTGCACATCTTCATATTGAGTAAACTTTACATGCTCTACCAAAGAGGATTTAGCTTGAATATAAGCAAACAATATCCCTGACTTTTTAACACCAAATCTTACACCTTTGCCTTTAAGTTTATGCATATCTTCCGCCAATTGTCTCTTTCTAGGAGCTATATGTGCCAAACTACCCATAGGTTTCCCACTTAAAGCATCAACCACAATATTAACTTTTCTATGATGATACAAGATAACACAAACATAATCCTTAAGTAGTTCCATCCACCGACGTTGCCGAAGATTTAGATCTCTCTACTGAAAAATGTACTTTAAACTCTTTTGATCGGTATAAAGCTCACAAGTTTCACTGTATAAGTAATGTCTCTAAATTTTAAGAGAAAATACACTACGACCATCTCCAAATCATCTATAAGATAGTTTAGTTCGTGCTTCTTTAACTGTCTCGAAGCATAAGCAATTACATAACCATGTTGCATGAGAACACATCCTAATCCAACCTTCGAAGCATCACAGAATACTTTGAATCCTTCAGGACATGATGGTAAGGCTAATACTGGTATGGCGGTCAAACATGTTTTGAGTTTCTGAAAGCTCTACTCACATTCCTTCAGTCCACTGGAACTTCATATTTTTTTACATTAACTTGGTTAATAGAGTTGCAGTTTTAGAGAAATCCTGCACAAAATGCCTACAGTAATTAGCCAACCCTATAAAGTTGCGAATCTCTGTAGGTGAAGTAGGTCTAAAATATTTCTGTACTGTTTTTGTTTTTTTAGAATCCATTGTGTTATAATCTTTAGAGACAACATGCCCCCAAAATGTACTAAGTTAAGCCAAAATTCACACTTTGAGAATTTAGCATAGAGCTTATATTCCCGTAATGTCTAAAATACAATCATCAGATGATTCTAATGTTTTCCTATCTACAAGACTATATCAGAATATCATCAATGAATACTATAAAAAATTTGTCCAGAAACGGCCTGAACACCCTAATCATCAAGTCCATAAATGCAGCAAGAGCATTGGTTAACCTGAAAGGCATTACAAGGAACTCATAATGCCCATATCGACTTTTGAATATTGTCTTGGATATATCTTCCTCCTTTATTCTCAGTTGGTGATAACCAGATCGAAGATCAATATTTAAGAAATGGATGGCCCCTTGTAATTGATCAAACATATCCTCTATACAAGGCAACAGATACTTATTACGTATTGTTACCTTGTTTTGGTCTTTGTAGTCAATACATATTTTTAGAGACCCATCTTTATTCTTTACAAAAAAAATTAATGCATCCTATGGTAATTCACTTGGTCTGATGAACCTCTTATCTAGCAAGTCCTGCAACTGTTTCTTGAGATCTTTTAACTCTACTAGTGCCATTCGATATGGTGGTATAGATATTGGTATAGTGTCAAGTGTTAAATTAACACCGAAGTCTATCTCTCGTACTGGAGGTAATCCTAGCAACCCCTCAGGAAATACATCTGAAAATTCCTTCACAAGAGGTAGCTTCTCCAAAATAAGTATTCCCTTACTATCTTCACTTATCATAGCTAAGAGGCCTATGCAACCTTTCTTCAATAATCGTTGAGCCTTTATAAAAGATATAACTTTTCCAACCTCTAGAACTGGACCCCCTTTTAATACAAAACTAGATTCATTGCGTATCTCAAATTGAACTATCTTTACTTGACAATATATAGTAGAATAGCAAAGAGATAACCAGTCTATGCCCATCAACACATTAAAGTCAATCATATCAAGTACAATCAGGCCAGCAAGAATATCTCTACCTTTTACAATAATCTGGCAGTCACGATACACATACTCAACTAACAAAGAATCTTCCACGGGAGTAGTAACAAAAAAATAAGAATTTAATATCTCTTGATATCTATTAAATCTCTCAAAAAAAGTATGAGGACACATAAGAGTGGGTAGAACGTGGATCAATCAAAGCATAAACATCAAATGAACAGGCAAAAAAAATACCTATAACTACTACATTTGAGGCCTGAACATCCTATCTAATAAGTGCAAAGACTCTCGATTAGCCTCTACCAGCATTTTTATGTGCCTGATTTCCAGCAACTCGATCCCCATTACCTCGACCTCTATTTCCAGTACCTGCAGTATAACGAGCAGCCCAACTAGGTACAGCTAACTGATTAGAACCCTGACTAACATTTCTCTGAGGCTGAGGGCAATCCCTGATGCAAAGACCTGACTAACCACATCAAAAATACTCTTCAGTCAAAATATAACACCGGACCATATATGATTTTCCTTAAGTCTGGAAAGATGGAGTAGTGACATATATCAGGCCAAAACTATGATATCCATGAGATGTTGAAGACCCTTGAGTACTTTGTCTAGAAGGTGGCTTGTACGTATACTATGAAACTAAATTTGTCCCTGTCTAATGGCCCTAATTTCCTGCTTTGCGATTGCACTTAAGTCACCATTGAAAGATCTACCCATCTTAGCCTTTTTACGAACCTCATAAATTGCCCACTTCACATGACCATTGTCCTTAATCTTTCTAGCAAGATCCGCAATCCATAATGGGTTAAGAATTTCATCTATGGGGACACTATATTATAAATATAAGCAACCATCCCATTTACAAACCTCTGGACTAGAGCTACTTCTATGGACACTACGTACGGAACATATCTAGCTAGCTTGGAAAACTTAGTATTATAGGTCGACATATTTATATCTGGAGTCTGAACTAATTTCTTAAACTGAGCTGCATATTTCTATTTTTGATTGTCAGAAATAAAGGTATCCATGAAGAACTTAGTGAACTCATCCCATGTCAGTGATGCTGCTCCAGCAGTTCTTTCTAGCAATAAAGTATCATACCAAATGTTAGTCATTTCCTAATTTGTACGACGTAAGCTCCACATCCCTCTCACTAGAACATCTTAACACACACAGTGCCTTAAATGTACCATCCAAAAAGCTCTGAGGATCAGTTAAACTGTCTGAACTTGTGAATTTTGGTGACTTAAACTTCAGGAACTCCTGCAAAGATACCTCCTTGTTTCTATAATTGTAAGTCTAAACAGGTGCTTGGAACTATGGCTGAGGATGTGTAGAATTATGTTGACCACCCCTCTCTTATCTAGCTAGTCGGTCGGACACCCTCTATGGCTCTTTACATGGAAGTAAGTGCCTTAGTAATACTACCCTCATAAGATGATGGAGGTGGACTAGTATTTCATTCAGGAATGGGCTCTTTTGAACTTCTTGGAGTGGCAGTGTGATTCTCTGCGGCATCATGAGATTCACAAATACCCCTACCTCGGCCTTTTCTGTGGGTTCTACCTCTTCCCCTACTGTTAGTTGCTCTAAGAACCATCTGATTAGCAAAACAAAATAGTTTGATTTATCTAATTGGTCCTAAATTTCATACATGTAAGAAAGATTGAGAAAGAAAATCAAGACACATCTTATCACGCTCTTGCAGAATCACGATTATAGAAATGGACGACAATATAACCATAATTGAGATTCTACTTCTATCGTATGATCTATAGTCACAAAATTAACCTATCTCTGACACCAACTTTGTCATGATCTAAAATAGGATCACTACCAGCGCTAAAGAGGTTAGGACTCCAAAGCAAGCCTCATCAAAATTCTATAGAAAATCGAACAAGGTTTCCCCTGTTTTAGGGCCTAGCAAAAAATTTCCTATCTCAAATCCACAATCCAACAACCCAACATCACAACCAACACAACAATAACACCAATACAATTCACCAAAGTCATCAACAATGCACCAATACCACCGACTAACAATACATAATCTATCTCCAAAGATGAGAGGAAATAAAATACTCCACTAGCCCAAATAATGAAATAATACTCAAAACTCTAAATACATGACTATGGAGTGACTCTAAGAGTTTCAATGAAATAGAAGATAATAAATAAATAAGCTTCTGCCCATGCAAACAAATGCGGGGCTCATTAAGAATATGCTACCTCGAGATTTCTAACTAACAAAATCCTTACTATCACATGCGTTCTCTGTAAAATTAATAAATAATAGTGAGGAGTGAGATGTTAGCTCAGTGAGTAATAATACTTAACCATAACTGTTTTAATGGGGACAAGTCATAAAATATTATGAAATATATAATCTTTCAAAAAACAGTAACGATAAATAGTATCTTTTATTTCATGTAAGAAAAATGAACCAATAGTTCAAAAATAAACTAATAAGCATTATTTCATAGAAAATATTACATATTTAGGAGGTTTCCGAGAATGAATCATGTAATGAGTATGGCATTCTTCTCAAGAATAGCCAATAGCAGCGGACCCCTTATAAAGGAGTCAAACATCATATCAGTAGGTCCCTACTTGAGGGATATCAATAACAGTATGCTAGTTCTACCTTCCCACCAACGAGAGTTGTAACAGTAATTAGTAAATACAAGGTGCACCTGGTCTAACAATTCCACCGTTAGCTATGGGTTTCAAATCAAGGTCTACTATCATTTATACTTTCTTTGTAAATAATAGATATTCATATGAAAGCATTTTTTAGAATAGTACATAATCATTTAAAGTTCATATCAAATAATATTACACGTAAACTTGAATAAAACACATGTCAAAAATACTTATTTTTGATGTAAGTGAAGAATTTTCATAACATCAGTGATCATCTCAAGTAATGGTAAATATGTCTTATGAATATCTCAAATACCCAATTCAATATCATATCAAGTAAAATATCTGCCCCACATGCGATTTCAAAAAATTCAGTAATTCTTTTTTCATCAAATCATGTGTAAAATATGCAAGTTAAGAAACACAAATCATGGGAAGGTTACTACTCACAGTACACGTGTCGAAATACCAAACTTGTCACCTCAAATGATTTGTATCACTTTCTTGCATCAAATCTATAATCACATTATATGAATCTCGAGATAATTCTCTTATTTTAGGCTATTTCATGATAAATTTAGACTACTCAGTTCTTAAGGTTTCATGGTAACTTTCAATTCATCAAACTTAGTATCAAAAACAACACTTTACCATTCATAATTCTTGTCTTCAAAAATTAAATTTCAATACCCAAAAGAAATTACTTAGACTTAAAATCATGATGAAGTTACAGAAAAGGATTTTCCTTAAACCCGATAGAAGTTTCTCAAATATTTTCCCCTTTTCTTTCTTACTCTTTCTCTTCTTTCTTTATCTATTCAATTATTTCTTTTTTTGGTTGGAGGTGTTGCACACAAAAAACAACATTTCCCTAACCTTTTTATTTTATAATTTTTTTTGTTTTTCGTGTTGTTATTACACGCTGAAATCCCTTCCCCTAATCTCCTTTTGTTTAGGACGAGCATATGGACATAAACCCATTATTTTTTATTTTAAATTAGTAGATGGGCTTGGACCACTTTCTCTCTCCCTTTTTTTATCATGGATATTATAATTTTAATGTCATACTTGATCAAACAGAGAAGCTGGGTGGTTTAGAAATCACTCATTTATTAACAATTGTTCCTTGAGTGAGATCAGAATTACTAGAAGTGCCTATACTTGATGGAATGGAAGAATTGGAAAGAAAGTGTTTTCAAAAGGCTTGATAGAGGTTTGGAGAATTCAACTTTTTTTCAGGGATTTCCTCAGAATGAAGTGCAAGATCTTATAAGCGGTAGATCTGACCATGCGCCTTTATATGTGATTTTTTGGTCTTTACAGGTCCCAATTGTTAAATCTTTCAAATTTCTTAATTTCTGGACTAAGCATCAATATTATAGATGGGTGGTGGTAAAGGTTTCAGAGCTAAAAAGAGATGGATCACCTTTCTGTATTTTCAATAAAAAGCTAAAGAAGTTGAAGAAAGCTCTAGCACTGTGGAGTAAGGGTACTTATGGTGATTCTTTTCAAAAGCTAGCCACCTTGGAAGATGTAGTCATAATGAAAAAAGTCCAACTAGAGGTCAATCCTTCAGAAGCAAATAGAGAGGAATTGAGAAAAGTGGAAGCAGATTTACAGAGTTTTTAGAGAATTGAAGAGGAATATTGGAAACAAAAAATGGGAATGTAGTAGTTTAAAGATAGGGACAGAAATATAAAATTTGTTCATGCATATGTAAGGGGAAGAAGAGACAAAATGCAGATTCAAAAGATTAAAAATGAACAGGGAGTAGTTCTAGAAAATCAACAAGATATTGGAGAAGGGAAAGTTAGAGTTTTCAAGGAACAATTTATAGAGAACAATTTTCTTGACAATTACTCAATGTTAGATACAATTCCTACTATAAATAGTGAAGAATAGGCAGAGCATATAATAGGAGCACCAGAAATTGAGAAGGTAAATGAAGTTATTTTTTTATCTTAACAAAGAGAGTGCTTGGGCCCAGATGACTTCTAGGAGGTTTCTATCAGTCTAGCTGGGATATTATTAAAAAAGATGTGATGAACATGGTGATGGATTTTTTCTATGGACAAGAATTGCCAAGGTATGTAACTAACACAAACTTGGTGCTCATTCCAAAGAAGGAGCAGATTAGTAAGTTCTCAGATCTCAGGCCTATTAGTTTGAGTACTTTTACTAATAAGATTATATACAGAGTAATTCATGGAAGATTAGTGGGGTTTTGCATAGAATAATTTCTAATAGCCCAATTGAATTTATGAAAAGCAGAAGTATTGCAGAAAATGTTCTACTTGCACAAGAGATAATAAGGGACATCAATAAAAGAAACAAGCATCACAATGCGGTAGTGAAATAAAACATGAAAAAATCTTATGATAGGGTATCATGGGTTTATTTAACAAAGGTCATGAGGAAGTTTAGTTTTGGAGAAAGAATGATAGATATGATATGGAGGCTAATTTTCAAACAACCAGTATTCTATACTAGTTAATGGGCGATCTTATGGTTTTTTTTGCTTCTAGTGGAGGTCTTAAACAAGGGGATCCTCTATCTCCCACATTGTTTATCATTGGAGTAGAGGTTTTAGTTTGAGAGCTAAATAACCTTAATGAGGATAGAGATTTTATTAGTTTTGGGTTACTCAAATGAAGTGAGCAAATTAACCATCTATCATATGCAAATGACATTATTCTCTTTTGCTCAGGATAGAAAAAGTCCATTAGAAAGGTGATGCGGGTCTTGAGAGATTATGAGAAAGTGTCAGGTCAACTAATTAATTTAGCAAAGAGTTTTCTGTATCTGCACGATAAGGTACCAATTGTAGTTGGTCAGAAGTTAAGAAGGATAATTGGTATGGGGAGAACACCTTTTCTTTTACCAACCTAGGGTGCCCTATATTCTATGGTAGGAAAAAATAAAGCTCATTTTGAATGTTTGGTAAAGAAGATAATGGGTAGAATCTTGTTGTGGTGAATAAAATGGTGACATATGGAGGAAGATATACTTTGATTATGCATGTGTGCCAGTCAATGCCCATTTACCTAATGTCAGCCATGAATCCACCTAAAGGGGTGATTGACCAGATACATAAGACAATGGCAAAGTTTTTTAGGGAAAGATAGGAGGAGTGAAAGAAAAACATTGGATATCTTGGGAATCTCTGTTTCTACCCAAATATATAGGTGGGATTGGATTTAGATCACTTTATCATGTGGTTGATGCTCTCTTTGCTAAGTTGTGGTAGAATTTTAGAACATAATTTAATTCTCTATGGAGTGATTTTATGTGGAATAAGTTTCGTAAAAAATGGCATCAAATTTTAGCACAAAGTGTGGGACTTCTCATGTTGGAGAAAGATGATGAAAATGAGGAAGGAAGTAGAGCATAATATCTGGTGGCAAATTAAAGCAGGGACAGTCAGTTTCTGGTTTGATAATTGAAAAAAATTGGGTGCGCTATATTTTGTAGATACAAAGGGATAAGGAGAAGAGAAAATGGAGGTTAAAGAGTTTGTGAAAGATGGATGCTGGAATAGGGAGAAATTGGAGCAATATATTTCAGCAGAAGTGGTAGATCACCTATATGAAAACATATGGTAAGTGTTGGGGGTTATCTTTTCAGCTCTTCTTTGATTCTCGAACAAGCTAGAAAACATCCCGAATATCCATTATTGCTCCAAACATAGCTGAAAACACCTTTTTTCACCTTTTTCATGAACTTAACATTCAAAACATGATTTCCTGCAATACATACCTAAAAAGCATTATATCTAACAAATTAGCCTTAGAAGCTTGCAATTTTTCTTGTTTTAAGCATCAAAAGTTCTATATTTCTATAGCACATCAACACCCTCATCTTAGAACATTTGCATGTCCTCAGGCAAAAAAACATAACAAAAATAAAAATGATGTTTAACTAGGAGAAACTAAGTGATTCGAGGCAGTCATTCAACACTTAAACTTGAAACATAAGATCCCCCTCCAATCTTATTTTTCAAAACCAACTGTGTATGAACATGAAGCACAATAATATGACACAATGGGATTAAGGTATAGAAATTACATTAGCAATAGACAACCACTCATATATACAAGTTACACTACCCAAAACAAGCAAATAACTAGAAATATGACTCAAGTGACATCACAACAAGGATGTCCAACTCACTCATATGAAATCATACGTGTCTATGCAAGGACAGTCAAGAGACACTCATACTCAAAAGAGAATTTCCAATCAATGCATGTCAAATACCATAAGCTTGCTCTTATTTTCTTTACCTTAGCAATCAGATAGTCAAGTTAGGATCATTATAGGACTTTTCTCGGCTTGTAACGTAGGCTTGAGTACATATGGACATATCAAGTGACTAAGCCTCCTTGGCACTACACTAACCTTGGGGTCTTATTTACTAGCCAATTTTCTTTTTACTCCACCTTTATTTTTTTTTATTCTTTACTGCACATTCAGGTTGGGTGTGGTCTTTTATTTTATTTTTTTCACATTTTTTTCTGTTTCTTTTTTTCCTACCACACCCAGCCCTACTAATTTTTTTCTCTTATTTTCCCCTTTTTCATACGCATTTTATACTACGTACCCCTATGATAGCCACCCTCAACTTAGACATTTTACCTGAGTTGAAGTGCACAATGCCAAGCAGGTTCATTATACTGCAAATGGGAAGGTTAATGGTGAAATAAGAAAAATAGGCTACAAGACTCAAAATAGGGATCAAGGAATATTTCACACATGGAAGGTCATTTAGGCTAAAAGTGGACTACAATAAAGAATGGCCTATGATCCTTTCCTAACCATTTATCCTTCAATCCAGGCAAGACTACCCAGGCAAGTTCTGAATTTGACACATAAAAGGAACTAGGTAGTATCTCACACACACATACCACAGAGTCAATATTTCCAACTACTATCTATCCGGTTCATGCAATTGTTAAAATGATTATCATGTCCCTATTCATAATGATATAATAAGATCTAAAAAGTTCACACATATATGCATTCACACAGTTTTAAAACACAAAACTTTTGGAGGGATATCAAAAATCAATCAACACATGACTACTACCTTAAATACTTAAAATCTTCTAATTACAAAAAAATTACATAATACGAAGAAAACAAAATACGACACAAAATTATCCTAGACATAGCGGTTCTACAACCATATCGTGACCGACGGAAAAAGAAGCATAACAATAAAAACCTGTGGTGGCATAGTATACCCAATCCCATCAAAAAACTGTGCACTGTCTTCAATGGTCTAAAATAAAACAAAACAGAGGGAAGTGAGAACATACCTGGGATGCATTAGGTGCCTGAATCAGGAGCATCCTAGATGGGGGCATATCAACTGGCGGAAGTGGTGGTGGTGGCAGCGCACTACTGGATAATGCACCCACTACTATAAATACATATTTCTACCTATCGACAATACCCCGTACTAATTTTATCTTGATTCAGCTCTTAGTTACATCCGTAAGGGACATAAGACTTGAAATTTTCATTAAGTATTGTAGACTTTGTCATCTTTAAGACCCCTAAACGTCGAGGATTTTTATTTTGACCTTCCTAACCCCGAGACATTAGTTTTTGTTTTAATTTATGTTCAGGGATGTAATGAGCATATCTCAAAGGAGTTTTGGATTTTTTGGATGAGTATTGGGTCATGTTTGGATCACGAATCCAGCTAGTCACCGCGATAGCATTGCATCTCGGTGCTATTCTCGTTGGCACATATACCACATCGTGATGACTTTGTAAACCGCATTCCAGTTGCGAATTTAATTGCATAAGGGGCAATTATGCCTTTTCCCCTTAAACCCATTATCCATAACATGATATGAGGTATATTTTAGGTCGTAATTGGCCATATTCTCCAATTCTTCTCTCAAAGAAACCCTAAATATCTCCCAAGTTCATCAATTCCATTACCTTATCTTTAAGAAAACCAAGAATTTAAGTTCCTAAATCCAGGATTTTTCAAGAAAACTTTCAAGAATATGTTTCCCTATTTCATCAGTTAAACATCTCAAATTCTCTCATATCTCTCTCAAGAACACAAGTTAGGGTTCCCTCAAGATCATCTCCAAGGTTTTCAAGGTCAAGATTTCTCCACCAAGTCTATTAAGGTATGTGGGGTTTATGAACAAGGATATTCTTTCATTTTTATGACCAAAACTTTTTTTAAAGTTAAGATTTTGTGATTTTCAATTGGGGTTCATACCCAATTCTTCTTATTTTTAGTTTATGAAAGTATCATGTTATTTAAGGCTTCGATTGTAAGAGATTTACATATATCTATATTTGAATTCATGAGATTCATTTTATGATTTATATTCTACTACCTTGATTGAGATTGTTAAAAGTTTTTGGGATGATTATTGAGAATGAAGTTTTAGTATGATTATTGATGCATTAAAGCATGATATTTTGAGTTTCAAGTACAAGTTATGAGTTTATAAGGAGATTATTTTCTCAAGTTCTATTGAAAAGTTTTGTCAAATGCTTTAAAAGCAAAGATTTATCTTTTGATCCTAAGCTAAGATATGGAATCCATATTTGTTCATCTTGACTTTGATTTAAAGCAAAAAGAAGCATACATGATTTTTATTATATAAATCTTTATGCTATTTTAAGGTGGATTTCCTAAAAGTATGAACACATAAGTAATATGGGAGTAGTATCTAGCACCGAGTTGGGTATGAGTCCAAGGTCACATGCCCCAGAACTACGTACCACCATAGGTTTAAGTCCTATAGTGGGTTAAGTATAGTGATCACTTAAGTTAAGGTTCTACTTTGATGGCAAAGGTAGAACAACTCTCCCCAACATGGGTAAGACATTGGACTCCATGATAGGTCACATGGTTTATGTTGGTTAGAAGAACCTCCCAAAAGAAAGAGTAAAATTAAAACTTTTAGAACTAAGTGTTATGGCTCACAAAGTGTATCCTTATGCTTCATTACTCATGTCTATGATTTTACAACTTTCATTTTATTCAAGCTCAAGGTGAGTAATCTACACTTAGCATGCATTATTTTAAAGTCTATATGTACGTTTAGTTATTGTTTTACTTATGCATTCATCCCCACATGCTCAATATATTTCAAAAGTACTAATCCACATATATTTCTATGAGCTACATTGTCTCATAATATAGGTATCAGCTGTAGCCCAAACATCATAATCAGATAATGTGAAGCTTCTAGTCAGTAGGTGATGAGTTTTTTTTATTTGAGGGCTCGAGTCAATCATCGTTTGAGTAGTATTTTATTTTTTGTAATTGGTTGTATTGAATAGGGATAGCTGGGGGTTACGTCCCAGCTACCTATAGTCAATATTAGTAGAGGCTTCATAGATAGTCAGTAGAGTTGATGTATTTGATTATAGTTTTGTTTTGCATAACCCAAGTTGTAATCACTTTAATAGTTTTGTTTTGAATATGTTCAACTAAAGATATCTCTTCCGTTACTCCCAGTTTTATGTAACTAAATTAGTAACTCAAGTAATATACAGTACAAGAGTTAGCTTGGGATTACTTGTGGTCTTGAGCATCGTATGACATCTAGGGGGTTGTCTTCGGGCATGAATCTATCGATGAATGCAGACTTCAGCGGATCATACCTGTCCTTTTTAATGGACTGGTCATATGGTAATCATGGTCTTTCAAGTCGTCTATGAGATCTCTCTTGGCCCCAACTATTGGGACCTCTTCATCCCTCTCTACGATAAAATCATACTATCTCAGTGTGTGTAGAAAAAATATCTAGACCACCTGGGAATAACTGAGGAAGTGGCTATAAGACGGATCTCCATAAGAGAGCATACCTCTACTCATAACACATCAAACTTCTTCCTTATCAAGGATAGATATAGTGCAGATGTATCTGTATATCTAGTTATAACCTGTCTCTTTGTAATACCCTACATGTTTCTAAGCTAGGAAGTGAATTAGTTTTCCTACGTATGAAACCTCCTATCCTATGAGTAGCATTTTAGTGCATGACTTACAATAAATATCCTAGCGATAGGATAGCTTGTGATGTCTTAAGCATGCTCATATGAGTCGCTTAGAGTGATGCAAGCTAAGAGTTTTTGAATCCATCAAGTCTTAGTGTTTGATTTTGCAAGGGTAATATTTGAAAAAGAATAACATGATTGATATGTGATATTTTGGTAGATTTAGACCCACCAAATTGTACAGAATTGAATTAGCTTTCCAACGATACCAATTTTACATAAATCCGACACTCGGGCATGAAGTTATGGCCTTACGAAGTAGAGGGTGTCGCCTAACCAATCGCACATGGCCACTGGAAAGCATATGCGATAGCATATGCGGTACCTATGTTATGGTTTCAAGTGACTTAAACACTCAATTTTTGAGTTATTTTGAGGGCAGTTAAGTCTTTTAACACTCCTTTCATGTCCCTAAACTTAACCTCACAAAATTTATAGCTTCTAAACACATTACAACCCTATTAACATCTCAAAGTTCATTATCCAAGAGCACCATAGAAGAAAAACAACTAGGGTTGCACAATCAAGCTTGAAGATCAAATTTCAAGGCAATTCCTCCGTCAATCATTAAGAGCCTTCCTTCCAAGGTATGCATAGTGTTATCCATGGATTTCTTTCGTCCGTGGAGTTCAAGAATCAATCTTTAAAATACAAAAGCTTAGTTGGTTATGGTGATATGATCATACCCATGTTGATGCTTGTTTGTGTTTGCTATATAATAGTATCGTGACTGTATATCTCATGAAAGTTATGTAGTTAGTTGAAAAAAAATGATCTTTAGGTGGATTGATAGAATGCAAGTATGAAATCCACCTGTGCCTTAAATAATGCATGCAAGGTGTTCGATAAAATACCTAGTATGCTAGAACTTCATATTTACATGATTTCATGATATCTAAATAACAAGTTCATGTTATCCATACACTCCAATATGAATTTCCATACAAATTATGTGTTGTTATTGTTGTGGTATAAAGCATGTATGAAAATGGAGATATAAATTATGTACACAAAATATATCCATACTTTTCCTATCATGTTTGAAATGTTGAATAAATACATGAAGTATACTATCCCCTGCTTATGATATTGTGAATTACGGACTCAAATCTTGTGATCAAGTCATGTCATGTGTGTCAGTTTCCTCTTATCGAGTCTTGGGGTATTCGTACCTAAAAACTATAGCTGTGTGCGTAGAGCCATGTCATGTTTCACGATATCCAAACTCAAGCTATAATTTTGTAGACTTCAGTCAGTCATGTGACTCAGGAAAACCTCATGATCTCCGTCAGTTGTCAGATGTCAGTAACATTTCATCAGTCAACGGAATTCATTAAGATCAAGTCATGTATAGTCAGTTATTCATGTCCAGTTCCTCCAGATGGGAGTAGAGGTTAGCACCGAGTGAACCCAAGGTTGGGAACTCACCTGCCAGTTCAGGGTGTGATTCTTAGCAATCATCCTTTCGTTCCAGAACTACGTAGCCAGTGTAGGTTGAGACATCTTGACCTGTCAGATTAAGGTTGATGAGGTGGTTTAACCTGTCAGTTTAGGATTCCCACAATTTTCATTTGAATACCTGCCAGATAAGGGTCACTCACAAGCTGTCCTTACCCGTGGCACGGTATTAACACCCCTCCAGTCGGGGCAGAGATTGGACCCCAGCTTAGCCATAATGACATACATAGGGCATGTCGGTTAAATACTACCTCCCACAGTTTTAGTATCAGTCTCAGTAAAAGAAATTAGATAGTTCTTCAGATTTTAATATACCAGGACTATCAGGCACATTCACCCATGTTATTAGATTCATGACTGTAAGACACAGTCGCCCATGTTATCAGATTTAAAATATTAGTCATGTTAGTTATCAGTAAACCATGTATTAGCTTACAGGTTTTGCTATCACGCATTCATGATCCCAGTTTCTATATATATATGTTTGCACTCCCACGTTCATATTAGTCAGTCAGTGTTGTTCATGCATGAAACCCTTTATGTTCAGCCTACCTTCCTCGTATACTTAGTACTCTAGTTGTACTTACGCATTTGCGTTATGGTGCTTTATTTTCATGTTACACCATAGGTTCTGAGACACGAGCTCCAGCCCAGCAGTAGCGGTAGCATTCTAATTGTAGAGACACAATGAGTCCTTATTCATTCGAGGACAATATGATTTGATTTATCTATTTATTTCTTCAGTTCAGTTTTATGGAGTTAGTTGGAGACATGTTCCTTCAACTCCTTATTCAAACAATTTTGAGGCTGTTAGACTACATCATGTCAGACAGTTATTTTAGTTTTGTTTTGGGTATTATCACCCCACAGATGTCGTTATGATTTCTAGACATGTTTTATTTAGTTGAACCTTATGGCCTATATATTGATGTATTCCGCATTATTTTGTCATGATATGCAGTATACAGGTACAAATATTAGTCATCGGTTAGCTTGTGGTCCCTCGAGGTCATGAGCACCGTGTAGCATTTCGGTTCAGATAATCGGGGTGTTACAAACTTGGTATCAGAGATTAAGGTTAAATAGAGTCCTAGAAAGTCTGAAAGCCACATGTAGTAGAGTCTTGTGCATGGCTGTGTTGCACGCCACATTTATGTACAGGGAGCTATGAGATGTTTTAGGAATAGTTTCCATTCTTTCAGTATTTATGTCGTGCTAGTGAGCATAATCACAAGTTAAACTCTCAGCCTAACCCATTCTTCTCTTATTTTAGACCATGGCCCCAAAGAGAAGAAACCAGCCAGCTACTCAGCCTGAAGATCCTTTGGGCGAACATGTTTCCCATGCGGAGTTTAGAGCCTCGTTCACTAAACTTGCTCAGTCCGTGGCTGCACAAAATGAAAGGCCACCAGTTATTCCGAGCAATCCAGTGGTTAACTCAGCCGGATCTAGGGTTTAGTACTTTATGCGGATGAACCCTCCATCTTTCCATGGGTCTAAGTCTGATGAAGACCCTTAAGAGTTCATTGACCAAGTCCAGAAGGTCATTAACATCATGGGTGTTACTTCTATTGAGAGTGCCGAGTTAGCCGCCTACCAGTTACACGATGTTGCTTATGCTTGGTACAAACAGTGGAAGTCTGAGAGGTTAGATAATGCAGGCCCTATCGAGTGGGATAAATTTGTCACGACCTTCTTAGACAGATTATTTTCCCAAGAGATGAGGGAAGCCAAAGTTCTTGAGTTCATCAACCTCAGGCAGGGGAATATGATGGTTAGGGAGTATTCTCTCAGATTTACTCAGCTAGCCAGATATGTTCCTCATGTGGTTGCAGACAATAGGGCTAAGATGAGGAAGTTTGTATCAGGGGTCAACGATAGTGTGCTAAATGAGTGTAGGCCTGTGATGCTGATCGGTGATATGACCTTAGCTAGACTCATGACCCATGCCCAACAAGTAGAAGAGCAGAAGGTTAAGACTAGGGAGAGGCAGAACAAGAGAGCAAGGTCAGATAGCTTCAATTTTGCTCACCCCAAGTCAGATGGAGGAAACCAGTCATAGTTTTGCTTTAAGTCAGTAGTTCCAACCCTTTTCTCTACCAGCGCTCCAGTGCCGAAGTTCAGAGATGGCAACAAAGATAAAGCGCCAGGCTCTAAATCTTAGGGCAGTGTTAGAAGTGCCCAAACAAATCCCGTTTGTCATACTTGTGGTAAGAACCACAAGGGTATTTGCAGAGCCGGTAGTGATGTTTATTTTGGTTGTGGCAATCGAGGCTACAGGATTAGAGAGTGTCCACAGTCAGGTTTTCAGGGTCAGTAAAAATCATTCTGCAGCTCAGTCCGGTCGCTCGAACCAGCAGGGTGCCGCTTCTAGTGCTACCAGTGGGCAACGCCTAAATAGAATCTATGCTCTTCAGACCTGACAGGATCAAGAAATTCTCCTGATGTCTTTACTGGTACGTTACAGATTTTCCATGTTTATGTTTATGCTTTGCTAGAACCCAGTGTATCTTTATCTTTTGTTACCCCATACATAGCAGGCGATTTTGGAATCAGTCCCAAAAACCTAGCAGAGCCTTATTCAGTCTCTACCCCAGTGGGTAAAACCATCATAGCCCGACGGGTATACAGGAACTGCCCGATTATGATATTTCAGAAATCCACGTCAGTAGATTTAGTTGAGTTGGAGATGACTGATTTTGATGTCATTCTCGGCATGTACTGGATTCATTCCTCTATGCCATAGTCAACTGCAGAAATAGGATAGTTCAATTTTAGTTCCCAAATGAGCCCGTCCTAGAGTGGAAGGGTAGCATTTTAGCGTTCAGGGGTCGACTTGTTTCCTACCTTCGGGCAAGGAAAATAATTTCTAAGGGGTGTATTTATCATCTCGTGCATGTTAAAGATTCCAGTTCTGAATCTCCCCTCTTGAGTCAGTCCCAGTTATTAATGAATACTCAGATATCTTTTCCAAAGATCTTCTAGGCATTCCTCCCGAGAGGGAAATAGACTTTGGCATAGACCTTCTTCCGGATACTCAGCCTATTTCTATTCCGCCATACAGAATGGCACCAGCAGAACTCAAAGAACTGAAAGATCAGTTGAAAGATCTCTTAGATAAGGAATTTATCAAGCCCAGTGTATCCCCATGGGGTGCGCCAGTGTTATTCGTACGTAAGAAAGACGGTTCTCTCAGGATATGTATTAATTACCGTCAACTCAACAAGGTCACAGTCAAGAACAGATATCCTCTTCCCAGAATTGATGATCTCTTCGACCAACTTCAGGGTGACAGTTACTTCTCTAAGATAGACCTCATATCAAGCTATCATCATCTCAGAGTTAGAGAATGTGACATTCCAAAAACAGCTTTCCGTACTCGGTATGGTCACTTCAAATTTTTAGTCATGTCATTTGGTCTTACCAATGCCCCTGCAGCTTTCATGGACTTGATAAACCATGTGTTCAAGTAGTACTTGGACATGTTCGTCATAGTCTTTATAGATGATATTCTGGTCTATTCTCGCATGAAGCGTGATCATTCAGACCATCTCAGAATTGTTCTTCAGACTCTCAAGGATCATCAGTAATTTGCTAAGTTCAGTAAGTGCAAATTTTGGCTAAGATCAGTAGCATTCCTTGGCTATATTATTTTTGGTGATGGCATTAGAGTAGATCCACAGAAAACCGAGGCAGTAAGAAACTGGCCCAGACCCGTATCTCCATCAGATATTAGGAGTTTCTTGGGTTTGGCTGGCTATCACAGACGATTTGTCGAGGGATTTTCTTTTATTACATCTCCCATGTCTAGATTGACTCAGAAGAAGATTAAGTTTTAGTGGTCAGATTCATTCGAGAAGAGCTTTCAAGAGTTGAAGATTTGACTCACCTTATCTCCAGTTCTAGCTCTTTTAGATGGTTCAGACGATTTTGTAGTCTATTGTGATGCATCTAGAGTGGATTTAGGTTGTGTCCTCATGCAGCATGGTAAGGTCATAGCCTACGCCTCCAGGCAGTTAAATCCACATGAGAAGAATTATCCTACTCATGATCTTGAGTTAGCAACTGTAGTTTTTGCCTTGAAGATTTGGAGGCATTATCTCTATGGAGTTCATGTAGATGTCTTCATAGACCATAAAAGCATCCAGTATGTCTTTTCCCAGAAAGATCTCAATCTTCATCAGAGAAGGTGGTTAGAGGTCTTGAAGAATTATGACATGAGTATCCTTTACCATCCGAGCAAGGCCAATGTTATGGCCGACGCTCTCTATAGACTCTCCATGGGTAGTATTTCTTACATTAAGGGTAGCAAGAAAAATATGGCTCAAGAGATCCATCATCTTGCCATACCAAGCGTTCGCTTAGTCGACTCTTCAGAAGGTGGTGTATGTGTTCTCAGTAGTTCAGAGTCATCTTTAGTTTTTGAGGTGAAAGAGAAACAAGACAGGGATCCTAGCCTTGTCAAGCTAAAAGAGTCAGTTCAAAATCAGAAAGTTGAGGTTTTCTCCCAAGGGGGAGATGGTGTTCTTCATTGTCAGGGTCGTCTGTGTGTTCCAGGTGTAGATAAATTGAGGCAGCGAATTCTTGCAGATGAGCATGGTATGTAATACTCCATTCATCCAGGGGCCACTAAGATGTACCACAATCTGCGGGAGATTTATTGGTGGAGTGGGATGAAGAGGGATGTTGCAGAGTTTGTGGCTAAGTACTCTATATGTCAGCAAGTTAAAATAGAGCATCAGAAACCTAGTGGTGCCATGCAAGAATTAACCATTCCTACTTAGAAGTGGGAAGAAGTGAACAGGGATTTCATGATGAGTTTGCCTAGAACTCGTCATCAGCATAATTCAGTCTAGGTCATTGTAGACAGAATGAACAAGTCAGCTCATTTCCTTCCTATTCGTACTTCTTAGTCCACCGAGGATTATGCCAAACTCTATATCAGGGAGTTAGTTAGGTTACACAGTGTTTCACTATCTATCATCTCAGACAGAGGTACCCAGTTCACCTCTCACTTTTGGAAAGTGTTCCAAAAGGGTCTCGGTACCCAAGTCCATCTCAGCACAATGTTTTATCCTCAGACAGATGGTCAAGCAGAGAGGACCATTCATACTCTTGAAGATATGCTAAGGGCGTGTGCAATTGACTTCAAGGAAAGTTGGGATGACCACTTGCCTTTGATTGAGTTTGCATACAATAATAGCTATCATTCTAGTATTCAGATGGCTCCATTCGAAGCTCTCTATGGTAGGAGATGTAGATCTCCAATTGGTTGGTTCAAAGTTAGTGAGGCCTCAGTCATAGGTCCTAACTTGGTATTTGATGCCTTAGAGAAAATTCAGTTGATCAGGGAGAAACTCCGGGCTGCTCAGAGATGACAGAAGTCTTATGTAGATGTTCATAGAAAGGATCTAGAGTATGAGGTCAATGACTATGTCTATCTTAAGATCTCTCCCATGAAGGGAGTGAAGAGGTTCGGTATGAAAGGGAAACTCAGTCCCCGATATATCGGTCCCTTCAGAATTCTCAGTTGCTTCGGCAAGGTAGCTTATGAGCTTGAGTTGCCTTCAGATCTAGCCTCAGTCCATCCAGTCTTGCATGTATCTTTGCTCAAGAAGTGCATAGGTGACCCAGTAGTTGTTATCCCTATTTAGAGCATCGATATTCAGAACAACCTTTCTTATGAAGAGATTTCAGTCAAAATTTTAGGCTACTAGACACGTAGATTGAGGAACAAAGAAGTCCCTCTAGTCAAGGTTCTTTGGCGAAATCAGTCTCATAAGGGAGCTACTTAGGAAGCAGAAGCAAATATGCGTACCAAGTATCCTCACCTCTTCCCCGCCAATTCAGATCAAGCTCAAGGTAACAGTTCTCTTTAAGCTTATTCAATTTCATGTTCATGTTTCCAGTATAAATTTGGTACCTATTAACCATTGCATACTCAGTCGTGCATTCATGTATCAGGTCAGTTATAAGGTCATGCATCAGAAATGCATTCTCATCTTGAGAAACTCAGTTACGCATTCATGCATCAGTTGTCCATGCATCAGATATGCACGAGTTCAGTATGTTTAGCATGTTAGTCAAGAGATCAAGTTTCAGTTCTTCATGTTCATTTTAGGTTCTGTTGTCTAGTATCCCCTCACAGTAATTTTTTATTCGAGGACGAATATTCCCAAGGGAGAGATATTGTAATACCCTGCATGTTTCTAAGCTAGGAAGTGAATAAGTTTTCCTACGTATGAAACCTCCTATCCTGTGAGTAGCATTTTAGTTCTTGACTTACAATGAATATCCTAGCGATAGGATAGCTTGCGATGTCTTAAGCATGCTCATATGAGTCGCTTAGAGTGATGCAAGCTAAGAGTTTTTGAATCCATTGTCTTAGTGTTTGATTTTGTAAGGGTCATCTTTGAACAATAATAACGTGATTGATATGTTAAATTTTGGCAGATTTAGACCCACCAAATTGTAGAGAATCGAATTATCTTTCCAACGATACCAATTTAACCTAAATCCGACACCCTGGCATGAAGTTATGGCCTTGCGAAGTAGAGGGCGTCGCCTAACCAATCGCACATAGCCACTGGAAAGCATATGCAATAGCATATATGGAGCCTATGTAAATATAGGCGATAGCATATGGGACGCCTATGTTATGGTTTCAAGTGACTTAAACACTCCATTTTTGAGTTATTTTGAGGGTAATTAAGTCTTTTAACACTCCTTTCATGTCCCTAAACTTAACCTCACGAAATTTATAGCTTCTAAACACATTACAACCCTATTAACATATCAAATTTCATTATCTAAGAGCACCATAGGAGAAAAACAACTAGGGTTGCACAATCAAGCTTGAAGATCAAATTTCAAGGAAATTCCTCCGTCAATCATCAAGAACCTTTCTTCCAAGGTATGCGTAGTGTTCATCCACGGATTCCTTTCATCCGTGGAGTTCAAGAATCAATCTTTAAAATACAAAAGCTTGGTTGGTTGTGGTGATATGATCATACCCATGTTGATGCTTGTTTGTTTTTGCTATATAATAGTATCGTGACTGTATATCTCATGAAAGTTATGTTGTTAGTTGAAAAAAAATGATCTTTAGGTGGATTGATAGAATGCAAGTATGAAATCCACCTGTGCCTTAAAGAATGCATGCAAGATGTTCGATAAAATACCTAGTATGCTAGAACTTCATATTTACATGATTTCATGATATCTAAATAACAAGTTCATGTAAGCCATACACTCTAATATGAATTTCCATGCAAATTATGTGTTGTTATTGTTGTGGTATAAATCATGTATGATAATGGGGATATAAATTATGTACACAAAATATATCCATACTTTTCCTATCATGTTTGAAATGTTGAATAAATACATGAAGTATACTATCCCCTGCTTATGAAATTGTGAATTATGGACTCAAATATTGTGATCAAGTTATGTCATGTGTGTCAGTTTCCTCCTATAGAGTCCTGGGGTATTCGTACCCGAAAACTATAGCTGTGTGCCTAGAGCCATGTCATGTTTCACGATATCCAAACTCAAGCTACGATTCCATAGACTTCAGTCAATCATGTGACTCAGGAAAACCTCATGATCTCAGTCAGTTGTTAGATGTCAGTAACATTTTATCAGTCAACAGAATTCATTAAGATTAAATCATGTATAGTTAGTTATTCATGTCCAGTTCCTCCAGATGGGAGTAGAGGTTAGCACCGAGTGAACCAAAGGATGGAAACTCACCTTCCAGTTCAGGGTGTGATTCTTAGTAGTCATCCTTGCGTTTCAGAACTACGTAGCCAGTGTAGGTTGAGACATCTTGACCTGTCAGATTAGGGTTGATGAGGTGGTTTAACCTGTCAGTTTAGGGTTCCCACCATTCTCATTTGAGTACCTGCCAGATAAGGGTCACTCACACGCTGTCCTTACTCGTGGCACGGTATTGACACCCCTCCAGTCGGGGCAGAGATTGGACCCCATCTTAACCATAATGACATACATAGGGCATGTCGGTTAAACACTACCTCCCACAGTTTTAGTATCAGTCTCAGTAAAAGAACTCAGATAGTTTTTTAGATTTCAGTATACCAGGATTGTCAGGCACAGTCGCCCATGTTATCAGATTCATGACTGTCAGACACAGTCGCGCATGTTATCAGATTCATGACTGTCAGACACAGTTGCCCATATTATTAGATTTACAGTATTAGTGATGTTAGTTATCAGTAAACCATGTATTTGCTTAAAGGTCTTGCTATCACGCATTCATGGTCCCAGTTTCTATATATGTATGTTTGTACTCCCATGTTCATATTAGTCAGTCAGTGTTGTTCATGCATGAAACCCTTTATGTTTAACCTACCTTCCTCGTATACTCAGTACTCCAGTTGTACTGACGCATTTGCTCTATGATGCTTTCTTTTCATATTATACCATAGGTTCCGAGACACGAGCTCTAACCCAGCAGTAGTGGTAGCATTCTATTTGTAGAGACACAGTGAGTCCTCATTCATTCGAGGACAATATGATTTGATTTATTTATTTATTTCTTCAGTTCAGTTTTATGGAGTTAGTTGGAGACATGTTCCTGCAACTCCTTATTCAGACAGTTTAGAGGCTTTTAGACTACATCATGTCAGACAGTTATTTTAGTTTTGTTTTGGGTATTATTACCCCACGGATGTCGTTATAATTTTCAGACATGTTTTATTCAGTTAAAACTTATGGCCTACATGTTCATGTATTTTGCATTATTTTGTCATTATTTGCAGTATACAAGTATAGATATTAGTCATAGGTTAGCTTGTGGTCCCTCGGGGTCATGAGCACCGTGTAGCATTCCAATTCAGATAATTGGGGTGTTACACTCTTAAACTCATCGAGACGTGTCTAAACATCAACACGTAGCTCAAAAAGTGCAGTACTCCGTGCGACCTCCTATCAAGCATGTGCCTGTTCAAATTTAGTCTTAACCCCTAATCTTATCTGATCGTAGAGGGTAGTCAGCTCAGTCTTAACAACCCCCACTCTAGAATTTGTGGCCCTCTGGATGTCCACTAAGCTCTACAAAAACTCATTGTATATAGTAATCATACTTGAAGTTGGAGCTATAGTGGATAGGCGAGTAGGCTTTGTAGATGTACCAACTAGATCTGAGGTCGAAGCTGGGGCTAAAAAAGATGTAGCATGTGTCCGCTCGCCCTGCGTACTAAAATTTGGAGCCTCTCTCTTCTTGCCTATCTCCATGTCAAAACTAACACCCGCATCATCTTAGTATACCTCATTAGGTTCTGCGGAAACTATTGGGCCCTTATACTGAGCCCGTAGTACTAGTGTCTACTGTTTTGATCTCCTAGAAGTGGTTGGATATGCCATACCCTTCATGATCCTCGTCTGTGCAGTTTTCATCATTGATATCCTCTCATCTGCACTTGGTATCTCAAGCACACCAGCCTCATTGTACAACCTATGAATCATGCAAGGGAAGGGCAAATTAGTCACCTCCTAAAAGCTCTGTCATGTAACTCATGGCACATAATAACAACAAAATCAACATCATATCCGGGCATCAGACATACAACCAGTGCTGCACTCTCCCACATCAATATATTATCCGAAGTAGTGGGTATCAGTCGGTATCTAATCAGCAACTATCAAAACATAGCCTCCAATGTCAATAGGCCCTTTTTGATCGCATCTTGCCCCTCAATCCATGGGGTCGTATCTCCTAGCGGTGAAATATAAATAGCTATCCACCTATATATATCAACCATCTCTCAATGGTGCTCAGTCTCTCGTATGATATATCATTCACATATGATCCTTAATATATGGTCGCACTCAACTGTAGATACAGGAGTGATATAATCTGGGTCGAAGATAACTCTATGGATAATCTTCTCTATAATATCACCTTTGACCCCTCTAACCAATGTATGAAGAAGTTGTGGCTTCCGTACAAATCTAATCAGGCTTGGATGTCTGCACATAGGAAGGACAATGGTAGCTCTGTAGGATGCATAAAATTCCCGTACCATAGTCAGTCTGTAAGAATCGAGTGGGCTAGTCATCCACTCTAGTTGATATCTATCAAATGCTATCTGTAACTCAATCTATCCTCAATAAATCAATCCATTGTCCTCATAAATACACCTCGTAGGCCTTTCTAGCTCTAAAACATAACTGTCAAGCTCAAATATATTTTGCATTCCTTCCACACACTACCTCAGAGGTCCCTCCTTGGGAGGTGCCTATGAGGTATGTGAAAGTGCGGGTCTCTACCATACTAAAGCATCATGGGAAGGGTGCTTGGTACCCTTATCATATTAGGGTTCCTTTAATGCCCCAAAAATAGGTTTTGAGACGTCACATGCTGCTTAGGACCATAAGTGATCCCATGCTAACCCTTGTACTGGCATACTGCTAAGCAACTGATTTACATATGTATAAAATGGCTGAAGTTACTGTGCGAAAATATAATCATGATGAAATCTAGAAAAAAAGACAATACTGATACAATTTTACATTCTGATGAAACTAAAGAGTTGAACTAAAATTACACAACTGACTATGACTGACATCTGTAAAGCCTCTACTATACTGACTATAGATAGCTGGGACACGACTCCAACTACCACTAATAAATACTTATGCGTAAGAAAGTAAAGTACAATAATAACATCTAACTGAAGTCCCCAAAGTAGGAGGACTCATCATGTGCTGGCTGGAATCTGCAACTGTCTGATCGTGAAATAGCACATAGATGTATATGTGGATTATTACTTTTGGAATGTAATGAGCATATAGGTGTGAATACATAAGTAAAATAATATCTCAATGTTCGTATAAACTTGTAAAATAATGCATGTTGAGTATAAATGACTCACATTGGCTGGAATAACTAAAAGCTGAAAATCATGAAAGATAAAACATATTGTATAAATCTTGTGAGTCATAACACTTAGTTATAAAAGCTGTACTTTTACTCTTCCACTAGTGGACTAAGTAGAATTAAAGTTAAGTCTATTTTCAAACCATGCAGGCTAAGTGAAAAAGGACTCACCTTTGTATTTGTAAACTAAAAGCTGAAATCTCATAGATAATGACTTATGTAAAATAATATCTTCATAAAATCGTGATCCTTTACACTTAGTTTCTAAAAGTTATTCTGTTATTCTTTTTTAGGACTTAGGCTTTAGGGAGGTTCTTCTAATCGACATACACTATGTGAGCTATCATAGTGTTCAACGTCTAGTTCCCCTAAGGAGAAAACCTCATGTTGGGGAAAGGTGTCAAACTCTTGCCAAAGAGTATAACCTGAGATAAGTGATTAGAATCCGTATCTGTATCCATATACAAATAGAATATAATCTTGAATCTGTACCTATGTTGGCTTGTAGTTTTGGGGAAGTAGGATGCGCTAAACCCATACTTCCCGCTCGGTGCTACATATTACTCCCTTTAATCTGTATGCTCAATCTGTAGGAAATCCACTTTAAAACTAGCATGAGGGCTTACTATGAAAACCAGTTATGCATCTGTGTACTTTAAACTGTTATCAAAACTATATAATGGATTCCATATCTAAACTGAGGGCCAAAAGATCAAATCTTGTTCAAAATCTGAGTATAAACTAATCTTAGGATGCCTGAAAGAATAATATTCTTGAAATATCAATATTCAAACTAGGGCTTAATAACCCATGCTTTATTCATGTCATATCAAAATAATACTTCATACTCAATAATCTTCTTGAAATAATTCAATAATTTTAATCAAGATAATGAAATAAAAATCACAATATAAATCTTATGGATCAAAACATGAACATGCAAATCTTGATGCACTAAAGCTTTTGAATCTCATGCTTTCTTTCATATAACTTGAAACATAATATCATGCTTAAATCTTAATTGAAAATCTTTAAATCAAGCATAAATAGAGGAGAACAAGCATGCACTTTAACACTTAAATCACTTTACAAATCCATAAACTCAAACAAGATAAGTTGGGTATGAACCTTCATTGCAATGTACAAAAATTCAACTTTAAAACTAGTTTTGGTCACAAGGATGAAAGTGTATCCTTGTTCATAACCCCACATACCTTATTTATGTGTATATATTTTCTATAGACTCTAAAGTAGTATATATTTAACGTATACATGTCTATATGTTTTCTAAAGTAGTATATATATATATAGTGTATATATGTTGTATGTATATTGTTTCAAGTGATATTTTAAGTAGTATATATTCTACATATATGTCTATATATTTTCTATAGACTAAAATAGTATGTATTTAATGTGTATATGTTTCTAAAGTAGTATAATATGTAATGTATATATTTTATATCCGTATATATTTAACGTATAAATGTCTATATGTTTTCTAAAGTAATATATATATATATAGTGTATATATGTTGTATTTATATTATTTAAAGTAGTATTTAAAGTAGTACATATATTATATTGTACGTATATATGTGTATATATTTTCTAAAGTAGTATATATTTAGTGTATAAATATTCTATTTATATTTTTTAACGTATTTAAATGTATATAGGTGTGTATATACAGTGTATATTGGAAAAATATTTAATTTCGAGTTTAATTTTTATTTTTTTTATGTTTTGATCGATTTTGACTGGTCTGGACCGGTCAAAACCGGACCAAGGCTAAGTGGGACGATCCCTATTTATTTCACACATTTTTACTATTTGGGATCAAACCAAACTGGACCATTAAGATTGACCCAGTATCGGACTGGCCTAGAACTCAGTAACTGGACGTGGGTCGATTCCGGGTTAAATCGAATCAACCCATTTAATAGGCCTGGATTGACCTCTTGATTTTTCTGACCCTTCACCAGCTTAGCCAATATCTCTTCTATTCTAGATTTTGTATCTTGTCTGTCAGGTGGAATATATCTATCTCCCTTCTCTCTATAGTCATCTTTCTTTCTCCATTCACCATCTCGCTCTCTGCTGTGGTCTATGAATCTTTCATAATAGTTTTGACCTTGGTTATCTTGCCCTTGGGCTCGGAAACCCGTCATTTGATGATCCAAATAATTCTCTTCCTCTTCTAATTCTGACTTATAAGCTTTGGAAGCTGACCCCTGTGCTGCTACTACATTCACTTTCTCAGAAGTCGCTATTGCAAGCTGCTTTGCTAGTACCCCAAGATTAGTCCTTAGCAACGTAATTTCTTGCGCTACTATGACATCAGCTACTTTCTGATCGCAGGAGGCACCAATAGCATAAGTTTCGGATTCCCTCTTGGACTTTCGAATTTGCCACCCTCGGTTAGTGAGTGAGATCTGATCTAACATCTCCGAAGCTGCCTTCTAGTGTAGTCTTATAAAATATCCTCCAAATATAGTGTCTGCCATGGCTCTAGAGCTAATGGACAAGGCTCTGTAGAATATCTCTAATAAGATTATCCCTGACAACCGATGATTAGCCACTATACTCAGTTTCTTCTTGAACCTGAACCAAGCCTTGTACATAGACTCAGACTGCAGCTAGCTAAAATTAAAAATTGCATCCTTAAGTTGCAACATATTGGATGGAGGAAAGAACCTGTTTAAGAATTGCTTGTACAACTTATTTCATGTAGTAATAGAACCTTTTGGCAGTTCCCCTAACCATAAAGATATTTCCTCTGTAAGTGAGAAAGGGAAAAACCTCAGTCTAAGTACTTCCTGATTCACCCCTAGATTAGTATATGAACTACAGATCCTAAGGAAATTATCAAGGTGCAAATTTGTATCATCTGCAGGCAGACCTCCAAACACACCCTTCAAATTTAAGAGTTGGATCACTTCACTTATAATATCGAACTTGATGCCTGGGGGAAAAATAAGAGGAACTGCATCTCCGGTCTCTGCCATCTTAACATATATAAAGTCTTCTTTGTCATCTATATATGGTTACACATACTAATATATTGGGATCACTTAAACACGGGCACCTCTAACTCTATTTTGGTTTTCACCGAGTGCTGCTCGACGGTCTGCTGCTTGTCTCTACTCAGCTAGCTTTGCCTCACTAGCTGCCCACTAAGCTTTTTCAGTTGCCCTCATATCGTCTTCACCTTTAGCTAATATCTCACCAGTTTGACAATCAACAATATTTTGTACCCTTTGGGGAGGAGAGGGAGGTACAACACCACTAATGCCTTCAGGAGATTTATCTCTTTTATGCTCAGGCATCCTACCAGGTGTTTGTAGGATTCTCTATGAATTCAAATTCAGTGGGAGTAAGGGATTGCTTCTAGTCTGTGTACTATGCATACACTAGCATATTACCAACTAAGAACAAAAAAAAAACTCAAAAACTATACAACTTCAAATCACAAATCAGAACAGAGAAAGTAAATGGGGGTTTTGATGTAGTAATCTCAAGCAAGTATCTATATTAACTTAGATTGTAATCAGAGTAGGTGGACACTTGGATTGTGTTCCCCCTAGATTCTCAACTCCGTAGGATTATCATGCTTTATTGAACCAACCCGATACCCTGTATGCAGAATCGATAAGTTATGTACCTTCTACAATCTTTTAGATGAGCAGAAAGATTTCACCCTTTATCTTTTGAGTCTCGGGATGTCGCCTTACTAACCCTTATCTTGATTACAGTTAACTATTACCTTTTGAGTCTCTAGTTATTTGATAAAACCTAGCCATCTTACTAAGATAGAACCTAAAAATATTGATCGACAGTTAAACTCCAAAATACTGTTGTCGTTATCTTTTCCTAGTCACTGCTCCTCTTTTTGAGTAAGCAACAATATCTAGGCAGGATCCTAATGTATGCACCCATTAAGAAAGCTATAATAACAAAGATAAAGCAATACATCCATGGGTATCAGTTTAATTCAACAATAGCACTTCCCCTACTCCAATAATCTATCAGGGTTTCCATAACATTAGCTATGGGTTTTAGCTGCTCATGTTTGTGAAGAGATTAATAAAATTTATATTCGAAAACGTAGATGAAATCACAATAATAATAAGTAATAAAATCCACAATTGTAACTGAATTAATGAACCAAAGTCAATGCAAGAAAATCTAAAGATCAAAGATGGATCTTTGAATCAAAATATGTTTGTGAATATCAAAAGTGCGTAACTCCTACTAAAAGTGCATAGAGGGTATTTATAGTACAAGAGGAAACCCTAAAACTAATGCTCAAACAAAATAAGAGAAAATTGAGTCGGTGGCCACATGTGGTCTATACTCGCGTCTGGCACCGGGCACAGGTAGTATCTGCAGTCTTGACGCTGGGTGCAGGTACAAACCACAGGTACCGGGATCTAAAATCTTGTAAGTTTAGCTCTTGTGATTTTGGAATTTTGGTACTTGCTTTGCCTACATATGTTCTGTAGGTCTTACATGCGACCGCACATTGAATTGGTAAGTGTCGGGAGTCATCTTTTCAGCTCTTCTTCAATTCGCGAACATGATTTGATCACGAACAAGCTGAAAAACATCCCGAATATCCATAATTGTTCCAAACATAGCCAAAAACACCTTTTAACCTTTTTCACAAACTTATTATCCAAAACATAATTTTCTGCAACACATACCCAAAAAGCATCATATCTAACAAAATAGCCTCGGAAGCTTGCATATTTTCCTTATTTTAAGCATTGAAAGTGCTATATTTCTATAGCACATCAATGATCAGGGTCAAGAAGGAACAACTTAAAGTTTATAAGAAAATATGGGCAAAAGGTTTTTTTTTAAGATAAATTTCTTTTTGTGGAGGGCTTGGGAAGGCAGAATTGCTACAGATGATAACTTACAAAGGATGAGAATAAATTTGGTGTCAAGATTCTAGTGTTGTAATGAGTAAAGGCAAGAAATAATGACCCACCTTTTTCTAACAGTTGCCGTAGCTAAAAAGCTATGGAAGCATTTTGCTACATGTACAGGTTTGACATTGAAGGCTTACGGCTGAATCAATTGGTCAGAAGATGGTGGAATAATGGTAACTATAGTAAATTGCAGCAGGCGTATAAGGTGATTCTAGCTGTGGTGTTATGGGAGTTGTGGAAAAGAAGAAACAAAAGAAAGCATGGAGGATATGTCAGCTTTGAATAACTTATACAACATATACAAAAAACTATACATAAATTATGAAAAGCTTGTATCCTTGGGTTAGAATAAAAAATGATAACCGGATAGAGATTTTGTTTGTTTAATTTTGAATTTTATTAATAGTCATTAAACATTAATGGACCAACCTATTATACAATTAATAATCTACTACTATTTGAATGGCCCGGCCCAACCCGAATCCATTTAAAACAAATATAATCAATAGATTTTCCTAAAAAATCAAATTTCCTAATCTTTATCAGCTTCACACCTCCTTTCACGATGAAGCTTCCCTTCTTCAACCGTGAGTTCCTTCGTCCTCTTCTTTGGATCATCAACCAGGTGCCTTCTTCTTTGAGAATCTGTTTCTTATTAAGCTTACAAATGTAAGTAAAACTTCCTTTATGTTGTTGTATTTGCTTCTTGTTACTTGCCCACTGATAATACAACTTCTGTAGATGAGTTCTTCGGTGAATGGGACCTTGACTAGCTTTTTTATCATCTCTGAGAGATCCAATCAACTGTTTTAAGCTGCTACCTCAAAGTATGTAGTTCTTCATCTGCTTATGTGATTTTTTTTTAACTTTGAATTTGTACCTTACTCTTTTTGTCTTGTGATGCTCAGATCTGGGAAGGAGGAAGATAGGAGATGCGGGGACCCACGAAGATACTGGTAGCTGTTTCTCACCCAGGTTTAAGAATCTCAAATCAATCTATAGGTCCTCCCATGATGCTGAGAGTCCATTTTATTGGTTGTAGTATACTAGGCTAAGTACATGCTCTCCTTTTGCTATTTTTATATCTTGTAAATATGTTGCATATAAACTAAGATGCCTAAGCCTTCCTTTGCCCTCTAGCGTCTTATTGGTGTAATTCTCAAGTAAGGGAACTGCTATTTATCACTGTTAAGTATGGATTTTCCTTTCTGTTGTAGTTGCTTAACACTAGTAATGATGACCTATCCTGTGTTAATGGCTAAATTAGCAAGATAATCAGCCAACTGATTCTCTTCCTTGTAAATGTGTTGATATTTGACTTACTTGTCTAGCATGTGTTGCTCTATCTCTTTGAATGTGTTTGTAATACCCCATGGATACTTTCATATTCCTGTTAATATCTTCTGCAAAATGAGAGAATCCATTTGAGTGATTACCTTGTCCAACTGTGATTAATTACAATGCTTTGCTACATATAAAATAGCATGTGCTTTTTCTTGTATACTAGCTGCATATTGTTGTGGCTTTGCTTTAGCATATAGTATATCTCCCTTCCCATCCCTCAATTGAAAGCATATGAACTTCCACCATCATTCCATCTGAATGCTCCATTTGTATTGTATTTTACCCATCCCTTTTCTGGTACCTCCCACATCACTTTACTAATCTTGATTTTGCTTTTAAAATTGGTTAGGTCCTATAAAATTTGTGCCTATTCAATAGGAAAAATTCTTGCTGTTTTTTTGACTATCAATAGTAACCTCAAGGTCCTTGTTATGTTATAAATAAGCCTCAATCCTGATGTGCTCTTATTGTTATGCTTCTTTCTATTTTTTCTCCTCTATAGCTCCAATAGAATGATGCTAGGTAAAGCATGGAAATATAGTTGATGTCTCTTCTTCACCTTAGTGTCCCACCATTTGAGAATAGTACCTCTTAGAGTCAAATCCTGGATAAAAATACTTGCAAAAGAAGAAAAGTAGGACCAAGTCCTGTTAGCATAATATGATCTTCTGAAGACATGTGCAAGTGTCTCCACTACAGGTTCCTCACAACACTAATATTTAGATGGACTATGCATTCCCCATCTTCTAGCATAATCATCCACTGGTAGTTTGCTTCTCCATAACTTCTACATAAAGAAGCATCTTCTAAAAGAAAACCCTTTAATAGAAATACTCTTGTAAATGTTACTCAAATGACCTTTATTCCTGATGTATTGCCAATCAGTCTTCACTATAAACTCTCCATCAGCTTTAATACTCCATACAAGCCTGTCAGTACTTTTTCCTACTGGGGTATTTACTTTAGTTAAAATGTGCTCATCCATTTTTGGTGTGAACATATTAGTAACCAATTGTTTATCCCATCTACCACCCCTTATAGTATCTTTTACTTGCTGATACTGCCAATTCTTATCCCAATTCCCTTCCATTAAAGAATATAAATCTCCCTGACCAGTCCAATTATCTAACGATAAATTGGCATTTACTTCTCTCAGTTGCCACACTATCAAATGCTTCGCCCTGTCTCTTGCACTTAACATCTTTTTCCACACTTGGGGATCCACCTGCACCAGATTTTCATATCACTATTGATGGATGCTCATTTTTACAATACTTATTAAATATATAATCTCTCTAGATGGATGATGTTGTCCTGAAAGTCCACCATATCTTACAGAATAATGCCATAGAGATATCAAAAATTCTTCTAAATCCTAGTCCTCCTTTCTCTTATGGTAAACACACATCCTGCCATTTCACCCAATGTCTACCTTTTCCCCCTATTCTGCTACTCCAGAAAAATTAAGCTAGAATCTTTCGAATAAAGCTCAACACATTTAAAGGTGGGTTCATTACTGATAAACAATGTATAAGAACACTCTATAACACATGCTTGATCAACACTGCTCTACCTCTAAATGATAGAAGTTTTCCTTTCCATGTTTGCACCTTTTTTGCTATTTTATTCATCAATTGTTGATAATAATTCTTCTTCTTCCTCATGTAGAATATGGGGCAACCAAGGTACATGAAAGGAAATTCTTTCCTCAAAATACTTAGCCACTTCTGCCATAACTCCTATTCCATTTGAATCCCCTTTGTGAAGATAAATTGTACTCTTTTTCTTATTTATCTTCTACCTAGATTCTTCTTCATATCTATCCAAAGTATTAGTCACCATCTGTAGAGTTCTCACTTTAGCTTTTCATAAAATAATTATATCATCTGCAAATGCTAAATGATTTAACTTGGGACTTCTTCTTGGCATTCCAAACAACTTAAACTCCTTGTCCTGCATCAATTTCTTTAGATTTATAGACAAAACTTCAGTTGCCATAATGAACAAAGTGGATGATAAACGATTCCCTTGCTTCAATCCTCTTGATGATTTAAAAAAGCCTTTAGACTGCCCATTCAGAAATATTGAATACTAGGTGTTCTCTAACAATCTAAACACCATGTCAATAAGAACTTCTGAAAAGCCTATTTTCCTCAACAACTTAGTTATAAAAAGCCATTCTACCCTATCATAAGCCTTCATCATGTCTAATTTCATAACCATATTAGGTGTTTTACCCCTCTTTCTTATTTTTGATACCATCTCCTGAACCACTAAGACATTTAATCAATGCTTCTCCCATGTACAAAACCTATTTGCTTAGGTGAAATCAATTATGATAGTAATCCCTTAATCCTCTCATGAATAATCCTTGAGAAAAATTTTATTCACAAAATTACTAAGTGATATAGGCCTCATATTTGAAAATGTATTCACTACTAACTTTTTTAGTAATAATACCAAATTAGTATGTGTAATGAATCTTGGGATCTGATAACCATAAAAGAAGGCAATTACCATTTTATGTATGTCTTGATTGATAATGTTCCATGCATCTTGATAGAAGGATCTAGTCATACCATTAGTCCCCCCTACACTATTTCTGTTTAATCCCATTACTGCTTCTCTTACTTTATCTTCAGTAGAAATTCTGATAATTTCCCTATTCTGCTCATCAATTACCAATCTTGGTATCTTATCTAACATAGTAAAATCCTCTGTATCTTATTTCTTAGTAAACTGCTTCTGATAAAAATCTATAGTTGCATCTGCTATGATTTGTTCTTCTTCCATCGATTCCCCTTCTCCATTTTGCATTCTTTTGATTCTCAATCTGCTTCTTCTTCCCTTGATAATTGTATGGAAGAACTTAGTATTTCTTTCTACATCCTTAAAACATTCATATCCTGCCTTCTTCTTCCAGAATTCTTTTTTCCTCTTTAACTACAGATTTAACTCAGTCTGGGCTTTACTCAAAGCTTCTCTATTTACTTCATTAGGATCCTCTTCAAATTGCTTTTCTATAACTTTAAGAATATCTTCCAGTGTTGCAATTTCCTAGAAGATATTACCAAAAGTTTCTTTACTCCATTTTGTCAATGCTGATTTAACATTCTTCAGTTTTTGATTAAACACAATGAATGGATTACTTTCTCTGTTGTCCAACTTTCTTTTATCACTTCCAAACATGATTCTTCTTTCAACCATAAATTTAGAAATCTAGAAAATCCGATTACTTGCTCCCTATCCATCTTGAAATAAATTAACAAAGGAGCATGATCAGATCCACTTCTAGGTAAATTCTCCACTTCCAAGGTCTGAAGCATGTTATTTAATCTATCACTGTACAACACTCTATCCAGCCTTTTAAATATGCATTCTTCATCAATTTTCCCATTCCACCAAGTATACTTGCTTTCTTTAAATTGTGATTCTTCCATATTGCACAAATTTATACACTGATTAAAATCCTGAGTTTCATTCAGTGTAATTGGTAATCCCCCCAATTTTTTCTTTTCATTTCTTATTAGATTGAAGTCACCTCCTATTAGCCATGGCTGCTGATAATAATCAGCCATGTCTAATAATGAATCCCATAAAAGTTGTCTTTCTCTTGAACTGCACTTTGCATACACTAATATGACTATCAAAGAAATATCAGCTTGTTGATATGCCAGCTTTATTGATAGTTATTGTTCCTCATCTTTGACTATGCTAAATTCCACACTTCCATCCATGAATACCCATATCTCTCCTGATACATTCACCACAGCCTGATTCATACCCAATTTTCTTTTGTATTCATCTATATATTGCCTCTCTTGAAAGGGTTCCATAATACCTATAAAATAAAAATGGTATCTTCTCTGCATTGTGATTAATCTGGTGAAGACGTGTTGTGTATTAACTGACCTTATATTCCACATTAATGATTTCATCATAGTTTAATCTTAGCAGTGTGTCTCCTTGTATGAATTGTGGTAGAGGTTGCATTATTACTCTTGTTCTTCTTCTTTGACTTACCTTGCTTGGATTTCAATGACTCAACTTGCTTAGGGGATAAATCTGCATCCTTAGCTATTTGCTTGATGTTGTCACCCAGATTATCCCATCCAAATTTGCCTTCTTTTCATTGCAAATCTCTATCATTTTATCTGATTGAATCGCTAAGGGAGAAATCCCTTCCAATATCTTTAACTCATTTGCTTCTTCATCAAACAACTGAATATGCTTATTACCTTCTTCCATCTGTAACCCTTTATTATTGACTTTCTCTTGAGTTTTTGCACTGTCATTCTGTTGAACTTGGTTTTTTTGAATATCCTCTTCCTTGTTCTTCTTTTCATTTATTGTATTCATCTGATCTGCATCCTATGCTCCTTGCTGTATTTCTACAGTTTTACTAAAGCTTTTATTCACCCAATATTTTGTGCTGAGTATCTCTCATTCCTCTTGTTTATCTTTATCTTCCTTTGTTGCTTTCTCTTTAATGTTTTCATCATCATTTTCCTTATCTTCTAAATTATTAAAAGAGTTAGACACTTCTATCACACTTCTATCTCCTTGTCAGTTTTCATATTTATCTGTCCTAAAATATTCCATACTGTCTATCCTATATTTATTCTTCCTTGTGTGCCACTATTGATTTTTGATGTTTCCTCTTCTTGTACTGTCTTGATGTCGTTGTTGCTTTCTTTGTGCACTTTGTTCCTTCTCTGCTGATTTTTCTTCTATGCCTTTGCCTTCTTTCTTTATTTTGTTATATAATTTCGGATGAGTGTTCCAGCAGTTATCCTCATCATGCCCTTGTAAACAACAATCTTTATAATATTTTGGTATACAATCATAATGAATCTGTATCCACTTGGATTTGATTTTCCTAGTAATATCATTCTCTTCATTTATTCTTATCCGTTGAGGCAACTTTCCAACCAAATCAACCTCTACTTTGACTCTTGCACAAGTGGGTATAGTATATTTTTGGTTGCCATATAAACTTTGAGAGGTCTACCTACAGCTGATGCAATAGACAATATTGCATCTTTTGCAAAAAAATTGTGTGGAAGATCCGACATAGAAATCGAAGCTACTGTGATAGTAGTTCAACATCAGGCTCAAACCATGGATCCCACTTTAAAGTCCTTATTTTCCAATATCTATCCATCGAATTGATGTGAAAGGCAGACGTTGATAATAATTGCACATAATCTTTCAACGCTTCTAGACTTATTAGCACATGTATTTCATCCATTACTCCTATAGTGCATTGCCTTTTTATTCCGCAATGATTCGTAATAATTTTCCTCAGTACTTCAATATGAGGTTTACCATAAGAAGATTTACCGGTAATAGCATAATGTAATTTCTCCTGCATGATTAAATTGTGAACTTCAGATGATTTCCACATAATATTAGGCTCCCCATGCAATATTGTAACGATTTAAGCGGAACCCTAATGTTAGTATTATCCACCACTTTGGGCTTCAAAAGATCGGCATATTTTTTCTCCTCCATACTCCATTTATTACTATCATCCGGTGGGATAGTCCTACCGGCTATGGTGGCCATGTTGGCCAGAATTTTAAAAGTCAATGGCTAGGATTTTTTGGAATAGAATTGTAGAGTTAAGGCTTAATCGGCTGCCAATGTTACACTAATTGAGACACCTCATTTGTGATAATCGGATAGAGATAGTTACCACATTAGGGAGATATAATCCAAAGCTTCATTATTAGGAAAGCTTATGACTCAATTGAATGGAGTTTTCTCTAATTGGTTCTACTGGAATTTGGGTTTCCCACAAAGCTGGTACAATTGAAAATGACTTGTGTCTCAACTGTAATATACTCTCTACTTCTAAATGAAAGCCTGACTCCTAGTTTTCAAGCAAAGAGGGGCTGAGGCAAGGAGATCCTATATCTCCCTACATTTTTGTTCTAGCTATGGAGTATTTAAACAAGTCCTTGAAACAGTTGGGTAAGGAGCCTCAGTTCATGTACCATCCATGCTATGCAAAACTGAACCTGGTACATATTTGTTTCGCTAATGATTTACTTATGTGATGTCGAGCAGACAAAATTTTAGTTCAGCTTATGATGAAATACTTCCACCATTTCTCTGACATATCAGGACTGAGGGCCAATGTTGATAAGAGTTCTTTGTATGTAGCTAGTGTCTCCATGATTGTGAAAGATGAATTGGTAGCTGATATGCAATTCTTACTTAGGGAACTACCCTTTAGATACTTAGGGATTCCCCTATCCTCCCGAAAGGTTATAAAAAGTCAATGCATTCCTTGTGGATAAAACAATAGCAAGAGTTAAGTGTTGGTCTTCTAAATTTCTATCCTGTGGAGGCAGAATGCAGCTCATCAAGAGTGTCCTTTTTGAAATGCAAAAATATTGAGCTCAAGTTTTCTTGCTACCTAAAAAGATACTTACCTTGATAATTAGTATATGCAGGAATTTTTTATGGACGGGAACAAATGACTATTCCAGGATGGAACTGGTGGCTTGGAATACTATATGTCAACCAAGACCAACAAGGGGTTTAAATGTATTGAATTTCTTCCGATGAATCAAGGCCGCAATATGTAAATTATTATGGATAGTAGCAAAGGAGAAACAGGCACTATGGGTAAAATGGGTTCATGTTTTCTATGTGACAGGTAGAAACTTGGCATAATTACCATCACCTAAGAAAGTTAGCTGGGTAGTGAAAAAAATGTTTGATACTCGAAGCTGGTGGAACCCATAGTACAATTGGAGAGAGTTTTTAAATTCCTTTGCAATGTCTGGCAGATTCAGCATAAAGAAAGTTTATAACTGTCTTATGCCCCAGTTCCCCAAGGTACAATGAAAACAACTTATAATGGCAAAAGTCCTGATTCCAAGGCATTGTTTTATACTGTGGCTTATACATCGCAGATTATCTACTGTGGATAGGCTCATGAAGTGGGGCATTTGAGTGCCTCAATAATGTGTGCTTTGCTCCTCCGTACTGGTAGAAACTCATCACACATTTTCTTTGAATGCTCATTTTCTAATAATATTTGGAAGACTATTCTTGAATGGATAGGGTTTAACAGGAGTATTAGTGACTGGAATTGTGAGACTAGTTGACTCTCTTCCTTGATCAGGCCAACAAATGTCAAATCTATGATACTGGGGTTCCTTTTGGCTCCTACAGTCTATGTTGTTTGGTTAGAAAGAAATAGCAGGAGGTTCAACCAGCTTACAACAGGGCCACAAAAAAGAATTCAAGAAATTGTGTTACAACTTCATATTGTTGGGCAAAGGAATAGCAAATGGAGAATCATCCTTGAGAAACTAGATAGTTTTCCTTGTTAGTCAACAAATAGAATGTTGTTCATGTTTGTCTATGAGGTCCAAAATTAAATTTTTACTGTGATCTAGCTCCATAGTCTAAACGGGCTAGTTGTACAAATGGTTTACTTGGTTAAATAAAATCTTTCTGATTTGACCCAAAAAAAATATTTTCAGTTACACAAAACTCATCAAAAGTCTTTTTGAAAACTCAAACTTCCCCTACTTTAATTTGTTCAGTCAACTATTGTTGGGGCATATAGAATGCTTACTATTTTATTCATACTGACTCACTAACTTTTTAATCGCTTAATTTAAACGTAAAGCTTTTATTGTATAAAACTATAAATTAAATGTTGGCAAATCTAATCAATTTCTTAGCCACCATATGAATTTTAGAAGCATTTGAAAGGATATTTTGCAACTTTAGTTTCTTTTGAAATAAGTTGTATTGTTGCTTTCAATGATTTCCTATACATCACGAAAGGATCTTCTATTAATTGATTTTGTAACCTTGTGCTTATAATAGTCACTAGTAAATTAATTCGCGCTTCGTGCAGTTATAAAAATTAATAATAAATTTATGATATGATATTATGTAAAAATTTGAAATTGAAAAAGATTTTATGAAAATAGAAAATATACACTAATCTACTATGGATGTATATAAAAATTAGTTCTATAAATTTAATCAAGTTTAAAATTTAAATAGTTTGATAATATTAGTAGGTCTAATTTCACTTCTTCAAGCACGATACTCTTACAAACATTCATATAACCAGATGAAGCAAAAAAAAAATAAAAAAAAATTGGTTAGCATATTATTTTAGGCATTTACAATTTCATAATCAGTAATTATTAATTATTAAAATCGAATCATTGCTTTGCTGAAAAGGAACAAAATTTGATAAATTTATTTGACTAATTGTTGATCTTATCGAAAAATTTCTTTTGATAGTTATTCTTTCGATTTTTATTTGTTTACTTTTCACATTTATTCCTCTACTTCATCTTTTGCTAGATTTTATTTTAATATTCTATCTTTACTGTTTTATCCCCTCGTCGTTGAGTATTTTTTTAATAGTAAGAACGTAACTTAAATGATACGAACGACTCTCTTCGACCTTATTTCTCCAAATTCCTTTCTATTTCTCTTACACGTCCTTACTCTATCTTCATCTCATGTACTTTATCTTATCAAACCTCGCAAAACTTCATTTTTTTTTCTCTATCATCAAATTTTTTTTGGAGGAAAAAAAAACTACAAATTTTAAATTACTTCTAGTTATAGTTTGTTCATTGTTGAAGATGACATGAAAATTTTTGTGTAATTTAAAAGGGTACGAAATTAAGTTTAATTTCTTCCGAGAATTTAATAACCGAAAATCCACATAAATAATCATTATAATGCAAGAGTTTAATTCCTCCAGATAATTTAATAAACAAAAATCCACATAAACAATCATTATTAATGTAACGAAAATACCACAAATTGTTAAGGTAATAATGACTTTTCATGTGTCCATTATTAAGCACACAATAACTAAGATATAATTAGAGTTTTTATTTTATAAATAGAAAAAAGGTCAAAAGGGAGAAAAAAGGTAATGATCTTCTAGGATATATATATATAAAGCTATATACAAACCTATTGTGAATATTCAACTCCATCGTTGCATAAATATATAAGTAACTTTTTTTATGTTTTTGTTCTTCATCTTACAACATCAAATTTTTGTTTTAATTCTCTTTATGTGATATCTTTTTCATTCTTATAAATACAAACCACTTACATGTAACCGGAATGATATTTTCAAAAACATGTTTATTATTTTAATTGAACTCAACATAAATTTCCTATAAATAAACGAAGTGTAATACTTAAAAATGATATATTATAAAAGAAAATACTTAAAGTCGTTGATTGTGAAATTTTTATAATTTGTCACGACATGAAGACTGTAAAATGATTCATTTGACTCTATACAATACACTATCACTAAAAGTTTAAGAAAATTTATTAGAAACCAAAAATTAGAAACACCCATAAGATGAGGAAAAACAAAAACATGATATACTCGCATTTTAATTAATTAAATAATGTAAAAGGAACGGAAAAAATAAAGAAAAGAGATTATATTAAGAGAGTGAAAGGAGGTCTTGCCTTACTCAATTAATTAATCGGACAATCCATTATTTAAAAATCAAGAAATAAAATAGAAAAGGAGAATTAGTTGAAGACCTTTTTTTGTATTTTGACTTTTTTGTATATGATTTAATTATAAAGAATACTAATAAAACTAAATGATAAAAGTAAAACTATCTAATATTGGTTTATTTTCACGTGAAATCAAATTTGTAGATGCATAATTTTTCAATTGAAAGAAAAATAACTTGTCAATTCATACGCTTGTTTGATCAACTGAACCTTTATGAGGAAGACAATAATATATTTATTATTATTATTTCATGATTTCAAAAAACACTAATTAAAAAATAATTTAATAATATCTCTATAATTCAAATGCAGCTATACACACCAATCAATAACCTGCAAAAGAAGTATAAAATAAAAATAAGTGAGACAAGAGAAAAAAGAAAAGATTATAATTTAATACACTATAAATAATTGATATTCTTATGTTTTACAAAATAAGCCAAAAATAAAAGAAGAACTTCAAACACAATTCAATAACACAAGATTTTCAACTATAATCAATAAAATCAAAAGAGTAAATACATAATTACCCCACTGATCTTGTCCGAGTTTTGCAAAGAGACATCTAAACTTTAACTTTGACCTATTACCTCACGATTCTTCTTTATTTCGTTGCAAATACATCATTTTTCGCTAAATCTCGGTCACAAATAAAGAGAGTGAATGCAAGCACCAATAAGGTGCTGTCACGTGTCAAATATTTTTAATTTCATATTTTATTTATTTTTAATAAATTTTTTCTTTTTATTTAATTTATCACCCCCCCTCTTCCCCTACCCCACCCACCCCGCATCAAACAGCCCCCCCCCCCTCCCCGCGTCCAGGTCCAACAGCTCCCCCCTCCCCCCGTATCCAGTTTCTTTCATTAAAATGGAGCTTAAAGCTCCCATACAATCTCCATTTTAATGGAGCTTTAAGCTCCATTTTTATTTATGACCCCACCCCACCTCCCCACCCCCACCCCATCCAACACCTTCCTCCCTCATTTTTGTCCAGTTTCCTCTATTAAAATGGAGCTTAAAGCTCTATTAAAATGAAGATTGTACATAAAATTTCCTTTTTAAAATTATGGTGATGATGATGTTGTTTCTTTAATTGATGTTGTTGTTGTTGTTGTAATTAATGTTGTTGTTGAGTTATGGTGATGAAGAAGTTGGGGAAGAAGACAATGGTGGATGAGTGGGATTGCGGGGGTGGGGTGGGGGGTTATGAAATAATTTTAATAAATAAATAAATATTAATTTTAAAAAATATAAATTATATATTAAATTATTTACATGTGGCAGCTTCTAATTGGTCAAAAAAGTTAATTTTTACTTTTTCACGTGCTTGTGGCGCGTGTATACACGTAGAAGGTCAAAATAGTGTATTTGCAACGAAATAAAGAAGATTCGTGGGGTAATAGGTCGAAGTTAAAGTTTAGGTTTCTTTTTGAAAATTTTGGATAAGATCAGTGGTGTAATTATGTATTTACTCAAATCAAAATGATAAGAAAACAATTTGAAGTAAATAATAGCATCTAATAGCAAGAAAATTAATAAGATTTTAAAATTGGTGGCAATAAAATGCAGTACTTGTGTCATCCATAAAAATGACAAACAACAATCTTCAGTTAGAAGAGATTATATATTCATCAGATTGAGTGAGAATTAATTATGAGAATTAATTCTATGTTATTTAATTACATATAATTTTATTGTTAGAAGATAAAAAGGCATATGTATTGTAACTGTTTTTTTTTAATGGAGATTAATAACATTGATGTGGAAAGGAATTAAATGTGTCTATATTTAATATTTTATAAATTTTTAAAGTGTATTTTTTTATTTTTTAAAGGAGAAAAAATGTTTAAAAAATCACAAAAAAAGATAAATAACATTCTTTGCTTTAGAGAGCACCACTTCACTGATTTTATGTTTATCCTTTACACGCACACATATAATTCAAGAAATATCAATTAAAAGACAAATTAATAATCAATATATATATATATATATATATAAAGGAGAAACATAGAGGAGGTGATGTGGCACCCCTCTTTGGCATCCATTGACATTTATTTTTTTTCTCCTTTTATTGAATTTTTTCCTTTTTATTTATCTATTTATGTTATTTTAATTAGGACAAAAATTGTGTGGATTCAATTAATCAACTTTTTAACTTCCATTATAATTATCTTCTTAATTGAATGTCTTAATATGCATTCGTGTATAACCTTTTGGTATACTTTCTATCTCCGTATAACATCATCATAAGGCAACTTGTCAAACCCCCCAAAAAATTCCTCTTTCATCTTTTTGACATTCAATATCTACATCAGAATATTGTCATGCAGGTGAAGGGTGCATTTTACAAGACGAAATTAAAGTGATAGTAAGTTTTTGGTGATTGGTTGTATGAGATTATTGATGACATTTTCTTTCTTGAAAATTATATAATAGTCCTTCTAATCTCTATCCCTTTGTCATGCAAGTGAAGGGTGCATTTTGCAAGACGAAATTAAAGTGACAATAAGTTTTTGGTGATTGGTTGTATGAGATTATTGATGACATTTTCTTTCTTGAAAATATATAATAGTCATTCTAATCTCTATCCCTTTTCGTATGAGGTTGGAATTCTCTGATTATATTTTTTTTGTTAGCGGTAATACATATACTAAAGCAATGTTTGTAAATTTTTTTATTATATATCTTTATATACAATTCTTTTTAGATTTATAATTTTTGGATTTTCTTTTTAAGGTTTAAAATGATACGTTGTTATTCCTTTAGTTTGATGTGAGGTTAGTCCTTAAGAAATTTTTATTTAATGTTGGCACCTTTCTATTATCATCATTCATATTTATCTTTTTTTTTTTTTTTGGCATTCTTACTCTATTTTATTATATAATTATAATACAATAATTTACTTTAGGTATTAAAAAGTCTCCATAACTCAAACTTCATTTTTATAATTTTCATTCTAATGATAGTGAGTGTTAAAAGCCTAAAATTAAAGATAATATTAAATTTTCTAAATGTTATGGTAATTCTCCCCTTCCTCTTAATTATTTTTGATTAATGTGTATTGATATATATTAAAGATAAGAGATAAAAAAATAAAAAAATCAAAACCTCATGCTGCCAATTTTAACTACATTACCTCCATAGCTTTCAACCGATCGATGTAAGTGTTAGTTGTATATCTCTATTTTCTTATAATTATCTCTTTTTTAAAAAAAAAAAAATTCTGATTCAATAGACATATAACTGGAGAAGAAAGAAAGAAAATATACAAAACGAACATAAAGAGAGAGAATTAAGTATGAAGATGGAGAATACTTATTCTAATAAATTTTCGTGCTAGATATGATATAAAATATAATAAATACGTATATGTAGTTCCTAATAATTTATTTAGTGAAAATTTAAATGGTCGGTGAGGAAAGACACTACAGAAATAAAGGATATAAATAAACAAACAAAGAGTAACTTTAAAATCATCATGCAATATATAGCATGAATCTAATATTTCTTATCATTCCATAATATAGACCTAATGTTTTTTTATTGTTCCTTAGATGACAAAATTTGATTTGTAGACTTATAGATTGATTCTTAAATATGCACATCTTACCTTTGAGTATAATAGCTGAGAAGAGCATGTCGAGATTGAATAACCTAACAGACGGTAATCATGTTGTTCAGTTATGTATTTAACAAACTATAAAAAAACAATTGTCAAGTTGTAATATGTCAAGGTCGTTTCGGAGAAGAGTGATTTATCAACTCACTTAATGTTCTCCTATATAAGTGTTGCATGAATATATATATATATATATATATATATATATATATGAGGCAAACTTTTTTTATGTTAATATTCTTGAAAAGTGAATTAAATGAAAGTTTAGGTCATAAAATATATCATGTATTGAAGTTGAAATTTTTATAATATCATAGACATATTATAATAGAGAAGATAATTATGTATAAGATTAATCATCAATATATTTTTCATCACCATGCAAAGCACGGGCCTATTCCCTAGTATATCCATAATTCAAATATAACTATACACACCAATCAATTAACCTGGAAAAGAAGGGAAAAAAATTAAACCACTGAGACAAGAAAAAGAGAAAAAGATCATAATTTAATACACTATAAACAATTGATATTCGTATCTTTATAGCATAAGCCCAAAAAAGAAAAAAAAAACTTCAAACATAATTCAATAACACAATATTTTCAACTACAATCAATAAAATCAAAATGATAAGGAAAATATTATAAATAAATAATAACATCTAAAAGCAAGAAAATTAATAAGATTTTAAAATTAGTGGCAAAATGAAGTATCTGTGCCATCCATAAAAGTGACAAACAACAATCTTCAGTTAGAAGAGATTATATATTCATCACATTGAGTGAGAATTAATTAGGAGAATTAAATTTGTATCTTTTTATTGCTAGGAGATAAAAAGACATAGATATTATTACTAATTTTTTTGTTTAAATTGAGATTAATAGTGTTGATGTGGAAAAGAATTAAATGTGGCTATCTTTAATATTTTATAAATATTTAAAGTGTATTTTTCATCTTTTAAAGGAGAAAAAATGTCAATATTTTTTTATAAAAAAGTTAAATAACATCCTTGTCCTTATAGAGCGCTACGTCAATGATTTCATATTTTCTCCTTTATATATAAACTAATGAATCTAATTCGCGCTTTTGCACGAATTATATATCTAAATATTATTTTTGTTTAAAATTTTTATTCTAATATCTAAATTCAGATATTTTCAATTTTAATCAATTATATCATGAACTCTTAATTTATATACTCCCTATGATTTTCTATCACGTGAGAGTATTTAATCTTCAATAAGTATTTGTAAAAGTTATGTCTGTGAAACAATATTTTTATTTTGCTTAAAGGAATGTAAATAAAGTATTTCAAGAGAAATCAATTGCTTTTCATAGTCATAACAAATATTATAATATGATTTTTTATAAATCTATATTTATAATTTATAATATATATATATACACATACACTAGTATGTCCGTGCCCGTGCATACTATATAAAAGCATTTGTTGTTACAAAAAGTGTCGTTGGTTGATTGTAGAATTGTAAACTTCTTCTTACGAATGTTGTTGTTTTATCTTTTAATAAAATTATAGTGTCAGGACTAGCGAGTACTATCCACTAATAAGTGCCATAGTCTTTTGTTGTTGACTTATATATAAAGGGAATATGTATGCTCGTCACGCTATGTTATGGAGCTTCATGAAGTAATGGGTAATGAAGCACAAAAATGCTACATTTAAGGCGATATACATACATATATTAAACAATATTAACGATAACCATTGTTCTAGTAGTAATTACAAAACAACCCAAAAAGATTACAGTCCTTGCATTTTCAGCTACCACACTATCATATTCCAAATGTACAGTGGTAGAATAGGAGAGCTAAGAATCCAACCATGGTTTTGCCTTCCAAAATATAGTTATGACATGCCTATTGTGAAGAGGTAAACATTAGATGATTACTGAGAATAACAATAATTTCTAAGAATAATTATGGATGACCAAGTTCAACAGTAAGAAAGGAAAAGCTTTCACGTTTCCACATGGTACGTTTCAAGAAGACATTTTGAAACATTCTACTTGTGTTTAGTTTTACCGTGTCAAATGAAATAAAAAATTCAAATTGAACACTTCCTTAAAAGTCCTTGTGAAGGCAAAAATCAAAATCAACCAAACTATAGTCACACAATAGATACAAAGAATAGGCACGATGATGTTAAATTTCTGTAGATGTAGCAGATTTGACGAAAGAATTGGTTGTCAACAACTTAACAATTATGATTTCGAAAGTAATGTGATGAAACTTAACCGAGCAACACTTTTTGTTCCCGATAAGAAAGGAACTACCAAGGGGTAGAAATATGGCAAAACACTAACTTTGCTTGCATTTGTTGGGCAGTACAAAGAGAAAGTAATTCCAGGTCTTTTGAAGATAAAGCCAACTCCATTCAAAATATCAAGTTTTAACTGTTCAATTTTTGAATTTCGATTACTTGTTGGAGTAAAGAAGATTTATAAATGATGCAGAATGCAGAATTAGTATCAAAACTCATAGATTCTCTACAAGTAACGAAAGGGATTAAATTTTGCACTGCAACTAACCCTTCAGCTCTAAGAAAGTGTTGTGTCAATAAAACTTTTATCTTTCTCAAGAAAGAGATGAAGGTATACTGTATTTTTAAAAAATTTGATACAGATATGGCAACATTCTTTTTTTTAAACCAAACACAAATGTGATAATATTTTTTAAGAGTTCGAATAATATACACAACAAATGATTTCAGCACACCGGCAAGCTCATCAATTTTAGTAAATACAATAACATAGCATTGCCAGGTAAAATGTATTGTTAGAGGTGATTGATCTTGGACCCTCATATAGTTGTACTGGAATGATTACTCCAAATGTTCTTTGAATTGTACCTATATCAAAATTTGTATATAAAAATGTAAAGTTAACTATATACTGAGCTTAACTTCTTAAATTAGTAGCTCTATACACTATTTTATGCTCCTAAGTAAAACTGGTTTAGAGGACTGTGAGGGATTCCACAATGACAAAAATTATCAGATTGTCCCTTTTAGTAAAGTATTGCAACTTACTTGTAACCCTACTTTCGCCAATTTTGGCATTCTCTTCTTTCTCTTAGAGTAGCTCATATTTACCAATGACATCTCCTTACAGTTTAATAACAACTATTGTTACCTGGATAATTGGACTCCAATACGGCCATATCCTTTTTTTAATTTAATAAGATAAGAGAATAGAAACAACATCTAGCTTTAGCGTTCAAACTTAACGTCCGTGTGGTGCTTGACACCTAATCAAAACTTCTAAATTTGGAAGAGGTAAGAAGCATTTTTAGTATCTCTGTAGGAAAAAAAAAACTTTTCTTTGGTTGAAGTTAATATGATTTTGTCACAACCACCACCCAAACAAATTTCTTTGTAGTTGCCTTATATGCCTTTGTTAGTTTCCTATTAGTACCTATCTTAAGTGTTGTCAAAGTAGAAGCCAAAGGAAGCACCTTTAAGAAAAACCAGTGATATAACAACTATATATGGTTTCATGATCATAGCTGCATAAATTCAGAATGCTGGGGACCCAGAAGTTATTGAAAATTTGAGTTCGCTAACCTCTTAGTTTTTTTTTGCTGGAGTGAGTGGTTTAAGTGCTAGTGCTGCACTTGAAGATCCAGATTCAACTATCGTTGGTTCTATTTCCTGCTCACTTGTGGCAAATGGCCTGGCCTTCTTAGCAATTCCCTGGTCAATAGTCAGCAGCAGCACCTGCTCTTTTTCTGTGAACGATATAATTATTAGGCTTGTACGAGTAACATTAGCGCTTACCCAGGATGAATTCTTCAGCTGAATATTGAATAATTTGTTGGAAAATATTTAATGGATATGGTCAAGACGAAGGAGCTGCAGCTATAAACGGGAGTCGGTTGTAAGAGATAAAACATGTGCTAGAGATAAGGTTGATTCGAGAAAATTGAAGGTAGACATAAATAAATCCTGACATTGACACATGTTGTATCGAATATGTCCTCAACTATCATAGAGAGCATTTTTTCACCAAGTGCATCAGAAATCAATGTTATCATCGAGCCAGTCACATCCATAAGATGAATTTGAAACATACACCTATAACCATGGTGAGTTAGTACTTGAAATGCTTCAGTATATGTTGTGCTTTGGGGAAGTACAATTTATGTATATGTCAACAATATAATACCGAGGCACTAATGTCATCTTTGGCAGATACTTTGGACAATCAAATGGCTTCCTGTCTTTTGTGCCCTTTTTTTATTGCAACCTGGTCCCTCTAGCACACAGGACTTTTGGAACTCATCTGATATTGACATTTTTGCCTCAACATTGAAAATTCCAACCTATCAAGGAGAACAAAAGTTTGTGTACGTTTAATCTTGTCCTTGAGTATGCTAATTAGGTGCAGATAATTCTGTAACTTACAAAAGTTTTTAAGGTCATTTTTGTAATGGAGGTTAGTTTGTGAGAGTCAGAAGCAACAATGAGAGGGGTGGATAATGTGGAGAAGCTTCCTGATGCACGACTTGAAAGCACAGTCGCTGCCCAACCTGATAGAATGTTTTTGTTTGATTTAACCCTCTCAGTAGACAGAACAAGTTAGCATTTGTATTCCCTAAGGGTAGGTTAGAAGTTGAGAATAAATATGATAATTTCATACCAGCCAAGAAGTTTTAATGCCTGTGGATAAGAAGGATCAATGAGTATTGTTGCGTTGAATTTGGTTTGCAATGATAAACCTGCATGTACAAAACGCTCGCATAATGTTGTGGTTTATATACATATTTTTTTAGAATCTCTTAATGTGGTTATTCCTTGATAAGAAAAAATTCCTATGTTCCTTCCGAGGATGACTGGGTATTCTTCTTTTTCTATTTTAGCCTGCAGTTCAATCCCTTCAATTTTGCTGAAGTCACCCTATAAGGTGAGGAGAAACTGAGTGTTCCTGAAAGTGGCAAAAGTAATTACCATTTGTTTTGGGATCTGTTATAAAAGTACAAGTACTGTAAAGTAGAATCTTTACTATCTCATGTAAAAGGTGTACTCACTGATCGTCAACTATGGTGATCTCTCGACACTTATTTTGAGTGAGACCATCATATTTCTTAGGTCCACAACAGATAACAACTCCTAGAATATCTGGTAGTAAGAAATAAGAGGATATATTTAGCATCCATCTATGCAGGCATATAAATTTCAGTCGTACAACTTTTGGCAAGAGTAATATACTAATTTCTGCTGAGAGAGTGGGTGTCAGCTGAGCAACATTGGCTAAAGGCATGAGATTCAGCTTAGTCGGCGGTGGCAAGGGCTTCTAAATCTCATCATTGGGATTGATATGTTCAATAATTATTTCCTTATCAAGTATCCAGTAATATGTATGTATTGGCCGACCATATGATTTTGGCGAATCCTTTAACCGTGCAGCCGAGACGAGGTAGGTGTCAAGGAGAACCAACTTGTCCGCATAATATGCAATATCATCTCCATACACAACAACCCTAATTTATTGGCCCTGTATATTTCAAATCTTTGGTAAGATGGAGGCAAACATAAAATAACAATGCATATGATAGTATATAGCAGCACTATATAGGTGGGAGTACCTCTTTATCTTCTAAAAGGAGATTTTGGAATAGAATTTACTTCTCAGGGCTTTTTCTCTATCTACTGATGTCGACAATCTATACTTTACAAGTCTAATCAAGAGTATCGGTTGTTATTAGATTGAACCTAGATCTTAGAGCCATGTGTAGTGCAAAGATAGCTGCATACCAATGCCAAGACATGTCATTTAGTCAAGATGCCAGTTCATGAAGGAAATATTATAATGAATTATATAAGTCTGCCAATAAGAAGAAGATCAGAGAAGGAGAATGAATGAAAATTCTTATTCAGTCTCCTAATCAATATGGCTACAGTCATAGAGTTACATACTATTGAACATGAACTTAGTATATTATAACTAACTAACTACTTGACAGATTAACTAACTACTTGAAGGCTTTAACTAAAAACCTAAATACATAGATAAAGACTATTAAGCCCTTTTTCTTTCCAACTCTTTTAACTAAATCTTTATTCTCAATAGCTAATTAACTAATTACCATTATTGAGTTCGATTGAATCAGTAATTCCATCCATTAATTGCACATGGTCAAGTTGAGAAAGGGAGAATGGAGACAGAACAACATTAGCTAGCAAGCATCCCTGTTATGTCACATAAGAAAGCAACATGATACACAAACATCTCTATAATTTGGATAGGATTTGCTAGTAAATATTCACCACTCACTTGCTAAATCCTACCTCTTTTTTTTTTCAACCACACAAATTAATGAAAATGTCATTTGTTTTGTCAACTTACATGCACTACTAATATGACTATTGGTATGCCTTTTTCTACTTTTCTAGATAATGTTCAAATAATCAGTAATGAATGATGGAATTCAGTTTTAGGTGTTAAATACAAGTTGAAACATCTGTCCACAACGTATTCACATAAGTATACCATAGTAAAATAGCTAGAAATAATGATGCATGTTAAGCAACACATGTTCATGCCCAGCTAGTCCTTAACTATTCTACCCTAGATTGGTGATGTAACTGAATAAAAGTTTTCTAGCACAAGCAACACAAATTTCTTGAACCAAAATAGAAAACTATCAAATCAAACTTGATACTTACCTTTAACTCAAATTCCTCCAGATGTGGATCATCCCTACAAAACTACTCAATTTCCATGCCTTCTCTTTGCTAATTCATATCCTGATTTAGTCAGATATGCAGAAAAAACTACAGATAATAAACTATCAGTCTGAGCAAAAAAAAGAAAAAAAGAAGTACAGGTTCTGTACATTTTCTTTCCATTGGGGTAGGATGGTTCTGAATATCATTATTGTAACCGATAGATATTTTAGGAGACAGAAGCATTTCAGATATCATCAGAGCATAGAAAATCTGGAAAACACAACTGTAAAACATCACCTAATGCCACCTAGAATCAGATGCTTACTCTAGAGACATGTACTTAAAAGTACCCACAAGGCGTGGATGAAAAGAGGTGCTTCCAACTTCTGTTAGCTTTGTAAGTCTAAAGTCGGCTACTTACAAAATATAAAGATCTTTAAGATCATGAGAATAGAGTAGGACTTGGTTGATGAATTACAGATAGTAAATATCATAATGTAAAAAATTTACATGAAATTCTCAGGGGTAAGGATAAACTACGCAGTTGCGGCATAATTGATGATGCTAACAAAAAAAGATAATAAGTGCAGTAACTCGTTACTATCATGCAGAGAGAAAATTCCAATTGTACGAGAAAAAATGGCTAACATATGAAAATCCTTTTAAAGGAATAAATGGATGGCTAATTATAGCTAAATTAACTATACCTTTGCATACGATATAATTGATTCTTGTTGTTGAATATCCTTACATTAAATAATTGCAAAATCCATGAATGCATCATTTTTTTCGCATCAAAGAAGAAATAGTAGGGTAAATAAATACTACTACAACAACATCATATCCCGTTTAGTCCCACAAGTAGGGTCTAGGGAGAATAATGTGTATGCAGACCTTACCTTTACCCTCCATCATTGTGCTTGAGGAATGTCAATAGAACCCACTCTCCCCCCTCCACCCCATATATATTTTTATGTATCATATATTATATAACTCAATCTCAAAAGATAGTTCACAAGAGGAGGATTGACTACAAATATCATTAAAACTACTTCCTAAAGAAGATTATTTTATACTGGAAAGACAAGAAGTTTTTCTTTTACCAGGAAAAAGAAAGGCAATAATATTAACCTATATAGTTTTTCTATCCCGCAATAAAATTTAAGGTCCCAATTTGTGAAACTAAGATGAAAACTGTAACAATGAGAAAATGACAGCCGAAAAGGTCATATAGAAAGTATATTCATTTGTGCACTAAATCAACAAAAAACTTTCATAATTTGAAAGCTAAAATGGTCCCAAATCTTTAGTTGTTTATATCACTATGTATAGCAAATTGCATTCTGTTACACTTATAAATGTATGAACTTAATCAAGAATCCAAGTTAGAAAATTTGTTGAAGCTTGAATTGAGGTATAGGAATCATCATGGTAACCATGTTTGTGCAACTTGTCGCTACCCAATCAATGGGTCTCGCTTTAAGTAGATAAAATCACACTTTAGTTTGTCCAGTTAGTGTTACAGTGAAGGAAAATGTAATGCCCCAAAATCTTAGCCCAGAGCATCACAAGGTGCTTAAGGCTACAAGTAGCCCTAAGCTAACCCTTCGAGCCTGTTACTAACTCTATCTCTCACTTTGGGATATCAAGTCAAGCAATAAGACTATATCATAGCATCTCAAAATTTAAATAACTGGAAAACATAATTTGAAATATCAATACTGAAAGTCTGAAACATAACTGTTAGTTTAGTCTGACAAGGTGTAACGCCCCGAAAAAATGGATCCCGGAGCGTCACACGGTGCTTGAGGCTACAAGTAGCCCCAAGCTAACCCTTTGAGCCATTTTCATTCAGTTCAACACAAATCAACGGGGTTTTCATAAATAACCCTCAAATATCAACAGAGTAATCATCATCCAAGAATAAAAGAATTTCAAAAATATAACAAAATACGACTTATTAGGCAACTCCCAACATCTATACTAGTCTGACAAGCCTCTAAGAAAATCAATAAAACCAGCGAGCCATTGAGACATGCCCCAACTGACTCATACTCAATTATTAAATGTAAATAATTTTGTGAAACCAACATCAGACATCACGTCCTCGGAACATGAGGACTCACCACAACAGAGGATGTAGAACAGCGTGCTTAAAGAATCACTGTCGAACCTGGAACTGAGCACCTGAACCTATATTTCGAGAAAATGCAGCCCATATACGAAGATGTGGGTCAGTACCATGGAAAGGAACCGAGTATATGGGGGGTGTATGCAGTTGTATAAACATCATCATCATAAATATTTATAAGAAATATGAAGGATGTATGAAAGACTTACATAGCCCGAAGAAAATCATCATAATCATGAGAGGATGAAATAAGTACAATAACACATGTGAGTCATCATATAATTTGTCAATCACTTTCAGTTCATCAAGAATATCAATTCTCATAATGTAAATAACATTTAAATCTTTTGAAAGAATAACTTTCACAATTCCACTTTCAAATCACTTCACCATTCACTATAGACACAAGGAAACACACACACACTAGGAGATCCTATAACCAACATAAACTATGTGAGCTACATGGAGTCCAACGTATAACCCACATTGGGGAGAGCCGTCCTATCCTTGCCATCGGAGTAGGACTATCAATATCAAATCCACACAAACTGGTGATCACTATATAAATCAGCCTCAGGCTCATTACTACGGGGGCACGTAGTTCTAGGGAAGTAAGGTATCTTTATACCTCCCACTCGGTGCTAAAGATTACTCCCGGACTTAGCTCAGAAATTTAAATCAGCCTCAGGCTCACATTAAAGAAAATCCACAATAAACACTTTAATAATTTTCATCGGGAGCCAATTTACTACCCCTTTATCATAATCAATAAAAACGTGGATTTCTTTCACAGTCGAGTTCAAAATAACTCATTCACGACCAAAAGGTCAAATCATTCAAAATATCTCAAATAATCAACATCAACGTGCTTATAACACACACTTTCTAAAAAAACACAATTTCCAATGGGGATTCACGACCCAAATATCAAAATCATGATAAATATCGTTCAAGATTCATGCTTTATATCACCACACATGTAAATTCATCTTTCAAAATCATAAACATCAAGATTTCATAATAATCATCATAAGATATGGGTTCATACTTCAAATTCATAAAAATCAAATAAAAAATATGTCTTTGTAAAGAAAATTACTTTTGGGTGCAAGAACGAAAGAGAGTTCTTGTTGAAAAACCCCACATACCTTGAATGATAAACTTTAGATCGATACTCATTTTTGAGATGTTAATCGTGCCTTTGAATGATGGTTCTTGGAGTTCTTGAACTAGGAACTTGGAATCTTGAATAAATTTACAGAAATAAATGGTGAACTTTGGAGGTTCTTGAAGTTCTTGAACTAGAAACTTGGAATCTTGAATAAATTTGTAGAATTAATGGTGAACTTTGGAGGTTCTTGAAGTTGGATGTAGGAGCTTAAGGCTTTCTTTTTGAGGGAATTTGATAAAGTATAACATATAATGCTTCTAATAAGCTTTAATAAAGGGATTGGATGGATTTTGGGTGAGGGGGAATGACCAAAACGCCCCTAAAAATTAAATAATTCTCAAATCTTTCCTTTGGTGGACTATTTGGATAGTCTGAAGTAGATCAACGTAACATTTTACTACGATATTCAAATTGGATGAAACTAATTTCATTAGAAAGAGGACTCTCATATATTTCCATTGATATATAATATCTCACCCAGATCATTGTGTACGAGGAGTTATGATCGTTTTAAGTTGACCCAAAAATTCAGTTTTGATAGGCTGAAGTAGATCGACCATAACTTTTTGTTCCTATAGACAAATTGGATGAAACCAATTTTATGGGAAAGAGGACTCGTAGAGCTTTCCATTGATATATAGTACATCACCCAGATCATTATGTACAAGGAGTTATGATTGATTAAAGTTGGAGAAAAAATATTTCAGGCCTCAGTACTTTTTTCTGCACGTTTTACTGTTTACTACTATTCACGATTCGATCGGAATGTTCATAACTCGTCGCTCGGGTGTCCGTTTTGGATGATCCACTTATTTTTGGAAATATTATTCGATACTCTACGCAATGGTGGGTCATAATCTAAGACATTCCACACGAAAAATTTATAATTCATTCTAGAAGATAGAACCCAACACGTTTATGCACAAAATTTCAATGAAAAATTTCTCGGGGTATTACATCATCCCCCTTGGAAAAATTCGTCCTCGAATGATGCTAGATATGCCAAGATTAGATAGGAAATAGAGCATACAGCTGAAACCATTCGTTAGACTCATCACCACATCGTTTCTCACTCCGAATGCAACATAGAATACATAAATTCAAGAAACTACAGCTGAACACATAATAAATGACAACTGAACTGCTGCAACTTTTATCAAAAGTGCAGGATTTAGGAAAGAACGGTACCTTCGGCTTGATCGGAGTTCGTGGAAAATAGGTGCGGGTACTTGGATCGCATATCCGCCTCAGCTTCCCAAGTTGTACCCTCAAAAGATTGGTTTCACCACAACACCTTGACCAAGGGAACTTCTTTATTCCTTAGTCTTCGGACATTGAAATCAAGAATCTCAACAGGAATCTCATCAAAAGAAAGATTTTCTTGAATGTCAGCACTCACAGAGGAATCCACTACCACAGCATCGCTAATATGCTTTCTAAGCATGGAGACATGGAATATTGGATGAACAGAGGACAACTCAGAAGGCAACTCGACCTCATAAGCTACCTTACCAACACGGCTAAGAATTTTGTAAGGACCAATATAACGGGGACTAAGCTTCCCCTTCTTTCCGAATATCTTCACCCCCCTCATAGGTGAAATTTTCAGATACACTAGGTCACCAACTTCAAACTCAAGGTCTCTCCTTCTAACATCCGCATATGACTTCTGACGACTCTGCGCAGTTTTCAACCTTTCCCTAATCAACTTAACTTTTTCCATAGCCTCAAATACCGAATCAGGACCACTCACAACCGCTTCACCCATCTCGAACCAACCTATGGGTGATCTACACTTTCTCCCATATAAGGCTTCAAACGGAGCCATGCCAATACTAGAGTGGAAACTGTTATTGTAAGCAAACTCTATCAACGGTAAGTGATCATCCCAACTTCCCTTAAAGTCAAGTGCACAAGCTCTCAACATATCCTCTAAGATCTGGATGGTCCACTCAGCTTGACCATTGGTCTGTGGATGAAAAACAGAACTCAAAAGCACTTGGGTACCAACACCCTTCTAAAAAGCTTTCCAAAATTGCGAAGTGAACTAAGTACCCCTATCCGAAATGATAGATAAGGAAACTCCATGCAGTCTGACTAGCTCTCGGATATTTAATCTAGCATAATCCTCAGCAGTATATGATTATATGAACAGGCAAGAAATGAGCAGACTTAGTCAACCTATCAACCACAACCCAAATGGAATCATGATGGCATCGGGAAGGAGGTAAACCAATCACGAAGTCCATATTTATCTCTTCCCACTTCCAGGTGGGAATACTAAACTCTTGCATCATACCACCAGGTCTTTGGTGTTCAACCTTAACCTGTTGGCATGTTGCACACTTAGCTATAAACGCTGCTATATCTTTCTTCATGCCACTCCACCAATAGATTTCCTGCAAGTCTAGGTACATCTTGGTGGCACCAGGATGAATAGAATATCGCACCCCGTGTGCTTCAGCAATAATCCTCTATCTCAGATCATCAACATTCGGGACACACAATCTACCCTACAATCTCAACATACCATCTCCCCCTTGGGAGAAAACCTCTACTTTTTGATCCTTGACTGACTCCTTCAGTTTGACCAAACTAGCATCTAAGTATTGCTTTTCCTTCACTTCCAAAACCAAGGAGGATTCAGAACTACTCTGAACCCCTATACTACCTTTAGCAGAATCAAATAACCTAACCTCCAATCTAGCCAAATGATGTACATCATGAGCCAACTCTTTCTTACCTTCTACCATATGAGAAACACTAACCATGGACACTCTACTTAGGGTATCCGCCACAATATTGGCCTTGCCCAGATGGTACAACACACTCATATCATCCTCCTTTAACAATTCTAACCATCATCTCTGCCTAAGATTCAATTCTCTCTGGGAAAACACATACTGCAGAGTCTTATGATCAGTGAAAACATCAACATGGACATCATACAAATAGTGTCTCTAGATTTTCAAAGCAAACATAATAGCAACCAACTCAAGGTCACGGGTAGGGTAATTTTTCTCATGGGGTTTCAACTGTCTAGAAGCATAAGCTATCACCTTACCCTTCTGCATTAATACTTAACCCAACCCAACTCTCGAAGCATCACAGTACACCACAAAACCATCAACACCATCAGGCAAAGTCAAAATAGGGGCTGAAGTGAGTCGAGTCTTCAACTCCTGAAAACTCTTCTCACAAGATTCTGACCACAAGAACTTCACTTTCTTTTGGGTCAACCGAGTCATAGGAGATGCTATAGAGGAGAAACCCTCAACAAAACGGTGGTAATAGCCAGCTAAACCCAAGAAACTTCGGATATCAGTCGGAGGAATAGGTCTAGGCTAATTTCTAACAGCTTCGGTCTTTTGGGGATCAACTCTAATACCCCCGAAAGAAATGATATGACCCAGAAAAACAACTGACCTTATCCAAAACTCACACTTACTGAACTTGATAAACAACTTATGATCTCTAAGGGTTTGCAAGACAGTTCGAAAATGATCAGAATGTTCATCCTCACTACGGGAGTACACCAGTATATCATCGATGAACACTATGACAAACATATCCAGATATGGTCTGAACACTCGATTCATGAGGTCCATGAAAGTGTTGGGGCATTAGTTAACCCGAAAGACATAACAAGAAACTCAAAATGGCCATAGCGAGTTCGAAAAGCGGTTTTTCAGGATGTCACACTCCCTAATTTTGAGTTGATGATAGCCGGAACGAAGGTCTATCTTTGAGAAATAACATACACCTTGCAATTGGTCAAACAAATCATCTATTCTTAGAAGGGGGTACTTATTTTTTATGGTGACTTTATTCAGTTGGCGGTAATCAATGCACATATGCAAAGAACCATCTTTCTTCCTCACAAACAACACAGGAGCACCCCAAGGAAAAACACTGGGCCTTATGAAACCCTTATCTAGTAAATCTTTGAGTTGCTCTTTCAACTCCTTAAGTTCTGCAGGGGTCATACGGTAAGGAGGAATAGAAATGGGCTGAGTATTGGGAAGAAGATCAATCCCGAAATCTACCTCTTTATCAGGAGGTATCCTTGGGAAATCATCCGAAAAGACATCAGAAAACACATTTCATTCAATGGGTCAGCGGTTTGAGGTTGCTGACCATCATTATTTCTTCTCGCTCGATGTGGAGGCATATTTCTGAAAGAGGAGAGCACGAATCAATAGCAGAGAGAGACACTTTAAGCATGATAGACTTTTGAAAGAAAGAATCACACTTTTTCTTGTAGCCTCTTGCTAATAGAGGTGGCGCGCTACACATCGATGATCAAGACTCTACTTAACGCGGTTTGTCAGACTCACTAGGATACCTTAAAACCTTAGGCTCTGATACCAAGTTTGTAACGTCTCGAAAAAATGGATCCCAGAGTGTCACACAGTGCTTGAGGCTACAAGTATCCCCAAGCTAACCCTTTGAGCCATTTTTATTCAGTTCAACATAAATCAACGGGGTTTCCATAAATAATCCTCAAATATCAACAGAGTAATCATCATCCAAGAATAAAAGAATTTCAAAAATATAACAAAATACAACTTATTAGTCAACTCCCAACATCTATACTAGTCTGACAAGCCTCTAAGAAAATCAATAAAAATAGCGAGCCATTGAGACATGCCCCAACTGACTCATACTCAATTGTCAAATGTAAACAATTCTATGAAACTAACATCAGACATCACGTCCTCGGAACATGAGAACTCACCACAACAGAGGATGTAGAACAGTGTGCCCAAAGAATCACTGTCGAACCTGGAACTGAGCACCTGAACCTACATTCTGAGAAAATGCAGCCCATATACGAAGATGTGGGTCAGTACCATGGAAAGAAACCGAGTATATAAGGGTGTCTACAGTTGTATAAACATCATCATCATAAATATTTATAAGAAATATGCAGGATGTATGAAAGACTTACATAGCCCGAAGAAAATCATCATAATCATGAGAGGATGAAATAAGTACAATAACACATGTGAGTCATCATATAATTTGTTGAACACTTTCAGTTCATCAAGAATATCAATTCTCATAATCTAAATATCATTTAAATCTTTTGAAAGAATAACTTTAACAATTCCACTTTCAAATTACTTCACCATTCACCATAGACACAAGGAAACACACACACACTAGGAGATCCTATAACCGACATAAACCATGTGAGCTACATGGAGTCCAACGTATAACCCACATTGGGGAGAGCCATCATATCCTTGCCATCGGAGTAGGACTATCGATATTCCATACAAACTAGTGATCACTATATAAATCAGCCTCAGGCTCATTACTATGGGGGCACATAGTTCTAGGGAAGTAAGGTCGCTTTATACCTCCCACTTGGTGCTAATGATTACTCCTAGACTTAGCTCAAAAATTTAAATCAGCCTCAGGCTCACATTAAAGAAAATCCACAATAAACACTTCAATAATTTTCATCGGGAGCCAATTTACTACCCCTTTATCATAATCAATAAAAAATTGGATTTCTTTCACAGTCGAGTTCAAAATAACTCATTCACGACCAAAAGGTCAAATCATTCAAAATATCTCAAAAATTCAACATCAACATGCTTATAACACCCACTTTCTAAAAAAAAATACAATTTCCAATGGGGATTCACGACCCAAATATCAAAATCATGATAAATATCGTTCAAGATTCATGCTTTATATCACCACACATATAAATTCATCTTTCAAAATCATAAACATCAAAATTTCATAATAATCATCATAAGATATGGTTTCATGCTTCAAATTCATAAAAATCAAATAAAAATCATGCCTTTGTAAGGAAAATTACTTTTGGGCACAAGAACGAAAGAGAGTTCTTGTTGAAAAACCCCACATACCTTGAATGATGAACTTTAGATCGATACTCGTTTTTGAGATGTTAATCGTGCCTTTGAATGATGGTTCTTGGAGTTCTTGAACTAGGAACTTAGAATCTTGAATAAATTCGCAGAAATAAATGGTGAACTTTGGAGGTTCTTGAAGTTCTTGAACTAGAAACTTGGAATCTTGAATAAATTTGCAGAATTAATGGTGAACTTTGGAGGTTCTTGAAGTTGGATGTAGGAGCTTAGGGTTTTCTTTTTGAGGGAATTTGATGAAATATAACATATAATACTTCTAAGAAGCTTTAATAAAGGGTTTGAGCGGATTTTGGGTGAGGGAAAATGACCAAAACGCCCCTAAAAATCAAATAATTCTCAAATCTGACCTTTGGTGGACTATTTTGATAGTCTGAAGTAGATCACTCATAACGTTTTACTCCGATATCCAAATTGGATGAAACCAATTTCATTAGAAAGAGGACTTTCATATATTTCCGATGATATATAGTATCTCACCCAGATCATTATTTACAAGGAGTTATGATCATTTTAAGTTGACCCAAAAATTCAATTTTGATAGGCTGAAGTAGATCGACCATAACTTTTTTCTCCGATAGACAAATTAGATGAAACCAATTTCATTGGAAAGAGGACTCGTAGAGCTTTTCGTTTATATATATTACATCACCCAGATCATTATGTACAAGGAGTTATGATCATTTAAAGTTGGAGAAAAAATACGCCAGGCCTCAGTACTTTTTCCTGCATGTTTTACTGTTCACTAATATTCACGGTTCGATTGGAATGTTCATAACTCGTTGCTCGAGTGTTAGTTTTGGATGATCCACATATCGTTGGAAATCTTATTCGATACTGTACGTAATGGTTGGTCATAATCTAAGACATTCCACACGGAAAATTTATAATTCATTCTAGAATATAGAACCCGACACGTTTACGCACAAAATTTCAATGAAAAATTTCCCAGGGTATTACACAAGGCCTCTACTACTCAAACTGAAGAACCATTAGGACAAACCCTCAACTGAATCGGACTAATATAAAAGTAATAACAACTGAGAATCTAAGAAAAGTAGGTCCTCGAACCATGAGGACTCATCAACTATGGGATGTAGGCAAAGGCACTCGGGAATCACGATCACTACTAAAACTGAGCAACTGGACCTACATTATAAGACAATGTAGCACACAAACATATATGTAGATCAATACTTTGGGAATGTACTGAGTATATGGGGGTGTGTATATTTACATAAAACAATATCAATACTCTTTAATAAAATCATGCATGCAATTAGGAATGACTTACATAGCTCGAATAAGTCTAAAATGTAAAACTCATGAATCATAAATAGTGAAACATGCAACACAAATCTCATGAGTCATTATACTTTACTTTAAAATCCATACTCTCCTCTTATTCCCAGTACTTTTATCTCATGGAGAGTAAAACTTCTTTAAAACTTAAGGACTTAGAGCTTTTAGGAACTTCAACACTTGGGAACTCAAAACTCATTTAGACTCGGGACACTTAGAACTCAAGATTATATAACTTTAGTAGTTTCTTCTAATTGATATAAACCATGTGAGAAACATGGAGTCCAACGTCTTTCCCGTGTTGGGGAGAGCTATTCTATCCTTACCATCAGAGTAGAACCTCATCTTTAGTGATCACTATCTCGGCCTTAGGCCCATAAATCTCGAACCTATGGTGGCATGTAGTTCTGGGGTATGAGATCTTGGAATCATACCCAACTCGGTGCTAAATACTACTCCCATACTCAGCTCAGAACTTTTAGAAAATCCACCTTAAAATAACTCAAGGGTTTATAATGAAGACCAAAACATATTTCTATTTGCTTTAAATCATACTCAATATGGATTTCAACTCTATTATGACCAAAAGGTCAAATGATTCTCAATAATACCAAAGCACTCAATTCGTAGGTGTTTGTAGCACAAAAGTTCATAAAATCATAAATCTCAAGTAGGGCTTAATGACCCATAATCATACCTCAAGTTGAGACTCATCAAAATGCATACTAGATGTCATAAGGATTCAAAAATCATATAGAAATCTGAAATTTTCAGCAATTTGTCTTAAAATCTGGAATTTTCAGTAATTTGCCTTAAAATCCCAACATACTCATGTACTTCAATTTCTAGAACATTGGAACTATTAAAATATCAAGGAATAACATAGGGTATAAACCCATATTTCAATTTCATAAGAAAACATAAAAAATCATATATTCTCATAATTAAAACAACTTTTGGGCACAAGGACGAAAGAAGTGTCCTTGTTCAAACCCCACATACCTTAGAGTATGACTTGGATGAACAAACTTATTTGAGACTTTTCTTATTACTCTGGAGAGAGGGTTCTTGAAGTCTTTGACTTGGGAACCTTGAATCTTAACTAAATTTGTAAAATCTATGCAGGATTCTTGAATTTCTTGGAAGAAGATTTGCATTTGTTCTTGAGAGAGAATCCCTAGCTCATGAGATGTTTTGGAAGATAATAAAGCCCTCAACTTTGTTCTGAATATATATGAGTGTTAAAAGGGTGAGAAAAAACTAAAAAACCATTTTAAAAATGATTTAAAATAACTGATCGGGATGTGCAATGATGGGCTACGACAGTCCGTCGAGGGCACGATGGTCCATCGATCTTGACCGTCGCACCTAGGCCAAAACTCAGTTCGCTGTCTCATCTGCGACGTTGGGTGCGACGGTTCGTCGGAGGTCCGATGGTCCGTCGACCTTACCATCGCACTTAACTAGAACGAGGCCTCACTGCCTCCTCTATGATATTTTGGGTGACGGTCCATCGCAAGTCCGACGGTCCATTGGCCCTCTCCGTCGCACCTGGGCTATTTTATTACTTTTAGTAAAATGGCCATATCTTTCTCTTCCGATGTCGAATTTTGACAAAATAGGTATCATGTGAAAGATAATTCAATTTCCCATACGATAGGAAGTCTTTTTTTTTTTGGAAAGTTCAACAAGGTTTAAACACTAATCACTTTTGAAGTCACTTCTTAACCTTTTAGGGCCAGAATGACACTTTACTTGACACGCTCTAACCGCTCAGAATACGAGAGAACTTTTTGGGGTCTTACAATATCTCCCCCTTGGAAATATTCATCCCCAAATGTCGCTAGTTAGACTAAGAACACAGGGAAAACTGAGTACACATAGCTGAAGCCATTTGCTAAATGGGCTCCATATCTTTCTAAACTCTTGAATACTTCGGAAATTGCAAGAACTCATATAATAATAGATACATAGTTGAACTTTAGATTAGAAGGGATGAATTAATAAAGAATAATACCTTTGGCTTAATATGAACTTGCGGAGAAGAGGTGTGGATACTTGGCTCGTATGTCTTCTTCTGCCTCCCAAGTAGCGCCCTTCACTGAATGGTTCCGCCATAAAACTTTGACCAAGAGAACCTCTTTTTTCCTCACTCTATGGATCTGGAAATCTAGAATCTCAGGAATCTCATAGAAAGAAAGACTGTTCTGAATATCAGCACTCTCTGAAGGATCCACTACAGTGGAATCACCAATATGTTTTTTAAGCATGGAGATATGAAAAATAGGATGAATAACTGACAACTCTGTGGGTAGCTCAACATCATAGGCTACTTTTCCAACATGGATCAACACTCTATACAGGCCAACATAACGGGGACTAAGCTCTACCAAACCTCTCCACCCCTTTCATGGGTGAAATCTTTAACTACACCACCTCATCCACCTTAAACTCAAGATCCCTTCTCCTCATATCAGTGTATGAATTTTGCCGACTCTGAGTTGTCTTCAACCTTTCTCTAATCAAATTCACCTTCTCCATAGGCTCAAATACAGCATTAGGTCCAACCAAAGTAGCTTCATCCACTTCAAACCAACCTATGGGTGACCTATATCTCCTCTCATACAAGGCCTCGAATGGTGCCATATTGATGATAGCATGATAACTGTTGTTATATGAAAACTCAATCAGTGGCAATTGCTCATCCTAACTACCTTTGAAATCAAGTGCACATGCCCTCAACATATGTAACTTCCTATAAAAGTCGTGCATATACTAGCTCCAAGTGGTGTGGTTTTGAACTTGAAAACTTGAATTTTTTCTAAGTGTTAAAAGACTTAGACTCATTTTTATCTAGTAACCTTCAGGGATTTTATTTCCAATATTCCCGACGTCTGTTTTCAGATTTTCTTATTGCATTGCGATGGGGAAGGGTTGTAGTGCATCTCGGAAGAGTTTCAAAATTTTTAGATGAGCATAAGGACGAGTTTAGGGTTGTATTCTAATGAGGGTCCGCGATCTGCAGGCCTCGCCTGGAAGATCGCTTGGCCTGGGCTTGAGCCCATGATTGAGCGGGCTACTCCTACTAAAAAGTGGTGCTCTAGAGCCCGCGTCGCCTACTAAATCGCCCCAGGCCAAACTGTTTAGCCCATCTGGAAAATTAATGGCATTTCAGTAATTGTCCAATCCCCCATCAACATAAACACGGGATTTAATCCCTCAAACACCAAAACAGAGTCTCATTCACCAAAATTACTCAAGAACTCTCACAAGGATTTCAAAATAAAAATCCTAATAGCTCAAGATTCAACCGTGTGTTTTCAAAACAAATTGAAGTATTGAAATTCCCGCAACATAGGCTTTAAGAAACATCTATTATTTCCATGTATAGAGGTACGTGGGGTTATCCTAAAAATCTCATGGGCTTAAAAATTAATGTTTTTAATAATGGTGGTTTTGAAATTATGAATATAATCATATTTTAAACGTTCCTATGATATTGATTTGGTCTTCAGGCCTATTCCCAAAGTGACTTGATAGATTATAATGTATATGCATGTGTTTCGAAAAGATGATAACTTGAGAGCATGAATTATATGGAAATTTCTCTCTTGATATGATTTTTGTTTTTAATTTTTATATGATGTGAATTATTTGAAAACCCTCTTGAAAAGCATGACATGATATGTTTTGAAAAATTGATATGATTGGATATGATTTTGACTTGCAAGGAGAGAGTTATTTATGTTGATACATGTTGAATATAATGGTTAAATGAAAATAATGATGTGATACTGATGACTTGCAAGTCGGGTATAATGATACCCTACAGAATGTGATAGGTGATTGAATTAAATAAAGTTTGAATGCATTGATTTTACATGAGATGGGTGGATGCCCGAAGAAGGCGTTTGAGTGTAAGGGCTCATCGCTGGAAACCGTGTTTGCCGATATGGGAACTTGGTACCATGCTTTGTGATCTTGTGTACCTGATATATATTATCCCAATTTGGGACTATGGTTAGGAGCCCTACTTTGTGATCTTGTGCACTACCATACTTCATGGGGTCGAGATATCCTGCTGAGTGATCTTGTCTGTCTTTCCCTCACTTAAACTCTAATCTCAGTGGCAACCGAGGTTTAATAGTTGATGTAAATATGATAATGTAGGGTATTCCACCTAGCTTAGCTGCATTGCATTTTTGTTAAAAAATTATTACATTATGCCCATTTGCTTTCAAATGATTCGATATGAAACTGTTTTATAATGGCTCTCACTTATACTTTGTAAAAATTTTGTACTTTGTTTTGGATTACACTGCGTACCAGTATATTTGTATTGTCCCCCTTCCCTTCCAAGTTCGGAGGTACAGTCTAGGGGTCCAGCTAACCAGTAGATTTCTTTCGACAGATTTGCAGAATCAAGTGGTGAGCTTTCTATACTTCAAAAGGCCTGATGTCTGTCAGTTCATTTATCACTTAGTAGTTTTGGATCTACTGGGGGCCTTGTCCCAGTTTTCAGACAGTTATTTGTTTCAGTCATGTAGTAGAGATTTCACAGACGATTTTCCAGATGTTGATAGAGATTATGGGACATTATTTCCCATTATTGTTTTCATGTGATTCTTGACCATGTTTTTGTAATATTATTTATCTTTTGCATTTCTTTTATCATATGAATTATGTGCATGATTACTAGATAGATAGAGGTGTTTTGAGGCTTCATAGTTTGGAATGCTCATCACGGTCAGGGCCTCGGTTCGGGTCATGACAAACTTAGTATCATAGCACGGTTCACGATCCCAGGGTATCTGCGAAATCGCATTAGGTAGTGTCTTATTTATGGGTGTGTAGCTCGCCACACTTATAAGCAGGAGGCTTCCAGGCGTTTTGGAAATGTTTCCCTTCTTTGTGAATTAGTTTGTGCTTCAGAGTCAAGTCTAATCCTAACTGATCTTTTGTGTTAAAGAGATAACAGTCATGCCTCCTCATCATAATACTAATCAGAGTGCTCAGAATGATGAAGTCCGTCCCACTCATGGGATGAGGACACGTAATAGGGCTCCCACTCCAGACCCTATCCCTACTCTGGGAGTCCATCCAGTCCTAACCAGTCCACCTCGGCCTCTACGGACCAATATAAACCATCCCTCAACTTCGGAGGGGAATATATTAAATGTAAAGTTTAGACAATCCATTCACATGTTAACACAGTTAGTGGCTACGCAGACTCAGCGGTCAGAAGATATTGGGTCTGCATCTGTTACTTCTGAACCTAAACGGGTGAGCCAATTCATGAGGATGAATCCTCCCAAATTCACAGGTACTAAAGTAGAAGAGGATTCACAGAAATTTATAGATGAGATAGAAAAGATCTTCAAAGTGATACATGTTGATGAAGTATAAGGGGTAGAATTGGCCGTGTATCAGCTAAAAGAGGTGGCAAATCAGTGGTACAACGATTGGGAAGATGCAAAGGGCAACAATGCGGAGCCCTCGGTATGGAATGAGTTTGTAGATGCTTTTCTTGACTCATTCTTCCCTTTAGAGTTGCGGGAGGCAAAGACTGAAGAGTTCATAAACCTTAAGCAGGGTAAGATGAGTATTCAGGAGCATACTCTAAAATTCAATCAGTTGGCCCGTTATGCTCCTGAGATGACGAGTAGTATGAGGGCCCGAATGAGGAAGTTTGCGTCCGGCCTTTCAGATGATCTGGTGCTTGAGTGCTAGAGAGCTATGCTGAATAAGTAGTTGGACATTAATAGACTGACAGTTCATATGCAATAGGTAGAAGAGAAAAAGAAAAAGATTTCTGAAGCTAGGGAGATAGAAAGGCAGGTGAAAAGAGCTAAATCTGCCGACCAGGGTCACAGTCAGCCTCAAAGCGGTAAGTGAGGAAAGAAATGGTAGAAGAAGAAGAATTGGGGTAATGCACAGTCTGCTGCCAGGGCCCCAGCGTCCAAACCACTAGCCGACAGACGATCTCAGAGTTTCCAGACTCATCATGGATCCAGAGCCCTAGATACTTAGTCACAGGGCAGTGTGGCCCAACATCGTCGTACTTATCCACGGTGTGAGACTTACAGAAAGAATCACCCAGGAAGGTGTTATTTTGAGGGGAGAAATTATTATACTTATGGCAAGGTGGGTCATCTTCAGAGAGATTGCCATTCTACTAGAGGAAATGCGGGAGGGGGGCTAAGCCCCAAGCCACCTCCATGGCTATCCTCCTAAGTGTGCCCCTTCAGCTGTCGAGAGCAGTCGTAACAGGTTATATGCCTTGACTAACCGCCAGGAGATGGAAGCTTCATCATATGTTGTCACCGGTACATTACGAATCTTTTCTCGTGATATTTATGTATTACTTGATCCCGGGTCTACCTTATCTTATGTGACCCCTTATATGGCTGTTAGTTTTGGGTTTGAGCCCAAAATTATTGTAGAACCCTTTACTGTTTCCACTCCTGTAGGTGATTCTGTTATTGCTAGAAGGGTGTATAGAAATTTTGTTGTGTCTATTCTTAGCCGGGATACTATGGCAGACCTTATAGAACTTGATATGGTAGATTTTGATGCTATCCTTGGGATGGACTGGCTCCATTCGTGTTACACCACACTTGATTGCAGAACCCAGAAGGCTACTTTTTCTTTCTTAAATGAGTCATTAATAGAGTGGATAGGAAATTCTGTGGCACCTAGAGGTCACTTTATCTCATATCTTAGAGCCCGAAAACTCATCTCCAGAGGTTGTATGTATCATCTAATCCGAGTAAAAGATTCCAAGGTTAAAAATCTTCTTCTTCAGTCAGTCCCTATAGTGAATGAGTTTCCAGAAGTCTTTCCCAAAGATCTCCCAGGGATACCACCTGATAGGGAGATAGATTTTGGCATTGATGTATTGCCAGACACTCATCCTATTTCCATTCCACCATATAGAATGGCTCCCGTGAAACTCAAAGAGTTAAAAGAATAGCTCACAGACCTCCTAGACAAAGGATTTATTTGTCCTAGTGTTTCCTCATGGGGTGCACCCATACTTTTCATGTGAAAGAATGATGGGTCCCTTCGTTTGTGCATAGATTACCGCCAGTTGAATAAGGTCACTATTAAAAACAAATGTTCTCTTCCTAGGATCGATGATCTTTTTGACTAGCTTCAGGGTGCTAAGTGTTTTTCGAAAATAGACCTTCATTCGGGTTATCATCAGTTGAAGGTTAGGGAGTCAGACATTTCCAAAATAGCCTTGCGAACCCGATAAGGTCACTATGAGTTCTTAGTTATGTCCTTCGGGTTGATTAACGCCCCTGCAGCCTTCATGAATCTTATGAATAGGGTGTTCCATTAGTTTCTAGACTTGTTCATCATAGTGTTCATTGACGATGTTCTGATCTATTCCAAAAGTGAGAAGGACTATCCCAATTACCTCTAAATTATTCGTCAGACCCTTAAGGATCATCAGTTATATGCTAAGTTCTCCAAATGTGAATTCTAGCTGAAAGCTATTGCTTTCTTTGGATATATTGTATCTAGTGACGGGATTAGAGTGGATCCCCAAAAGATGAGGTAGTAAGAAAATGGCTCAGACCCACGACTCCAATCGATATTTTAAGATTCTTGGGTTTGGCAGGTTATTACAGAAGATTCGTAGAGATTTTTTTCTTCCATAGCTACTCCAATCACTAAATTAACTCAGAAAAAGGTGAAGTTTGTATGGTCTGACTTGTGTGAAAATAATTTCAAGAAGTTGAAAGACAAGCTGACTACTGCTCCTGTTTTGACTCTTCCCGAGGGTGTAGATGGTTTTGTGGTTTACTGTGATGCGTCCCGTGTGGGACTTGGTTGTGTTTTGATGTAGCATGGTAAGGTGATAGATTATGCATCTAGGTAGTTAAAGGTGCATGAGCAGAATTACCCCACTCATGATTTGGAGTTGGCAGCCGTGGTGTTTGCACTTAGAATCTGGAGGCATTATCTCTGTGGAGTACATGTTGATATTTATACTGACCATAAAAGTTTGCAGTATGTTTTCTAACAGAAAGAATTGAACCTCAGACAGAGGCGTTGAATGGAACTTTTGAAAGACTATGATATGAGCCTGCAAGACTATGATATGAGCCTGCATTACCATCCAGGCAAGACAAATATTATAGCCGATGCTCTCAGCAGGTTGTCTCTTGGCAGCCTTTCTCATGTTGATAAAGGGAAGAAAGAGATGGTGAAGGATATTCACCACCTTGTAAATCTGGGAGTGCGACTCTTAGATTCCGAAGATAGAGGGGTGATTGTTCATAAGATAGCTAAGTCATCCCTTTGTGTTGAAGTTAAAGAGAAGCAGGTTGAAGATCCCATCTTGATGCAAATCAAGAAAGATGTGGGTCGGTAAAACATAATATCGTTTGAAATTGGTGGTGATGGTATTCTGAGATATCAGGGTAGGTTGTGTATTTCGAATGTTGATGGACTGTGGAAAAAAATCCTTGATGAGGCTCACACTTCGAGGCATGTTTTTCATGCGGGCTCTACTAAGATGTACCATGATCTGAAAACTTTGTATTGGTGGAATAACATGAAACGTGATGTAGCTGATTTTGTTTCAAAGTGTTTGAACTGTCAACAAGTGAATGTAGAGCATTTGAGGCCAGGAGGTACTTCCCAAGAGATAACTCTACCTTTATGGAAGTGGGAGATGATAAATATGGACTTTATTACAGGACTTTCGAAGTCCCGAATCCAGTATGACTCCATTTGGGTGAATGTAGATAGGTTGACAAAGTTAGCCTACTTTTTACCTGTGAGGACTAATTATTTGATAGATGATTATGCAAAGCTGTACATTGAGGAAATAGTCCGTCTGCATGGAGCACCTATCTCTATTATATCCAACCGAGGTACGGAGTTTTTTTCTCAGTTTTGGAGATCATTTCAGAAAGGTTTAGGTACCCAGGTGAACTTAAGTACAACATTCCACCCTCAAACTAATGGGCAAGCTAAGCGCACCATTCAGACTCTTGAGGATATGTTGAGGGCTTGTGTAATAGATTTCAAAGGTAGTTGGGTAGATCATTTGCCGCTGATTAAGTTCACTTACAATAATAGCTACCATATCAGTATTAAAATGGCACTGTTTGAAGCATTATATGGTAGAAAATGCAGGTCTCCTATAGGGTGGTATGAAGTTGGTGAGACGTGGTTGTTTGGGCCTGATCTTGTTCATCAAGAAATGAAGGATGTGAAAATTATCAGAGGAAGGCTTAAGATGGATCAAAGCCATCAGAAATCCTATGTTGATGTTAGAAGAAGAGAGCTAGAGTTTAAGGTTGGAGATTGGGTATTTCTTAAAGTTTCTCCCATGAAAGGAGTTATGCGATTCGGGAAGAAAGGTAAGCTGAGTCCTCGCTATATAGGACCATACCAAATTATAAAAAGGATAGGTAGAGTTGCATAAGATTTAGAGTTGCCTGCAAATTTGGGTTTTGTTCACCCAGTATTCCATATATCTATGTTGAAGAAGTGCATTGGAGATCATTCTTTAGTGTTACCTGTAGAAGAAATCAAAGTGACTGATTCCTTGTCTTATGAAGAAGAGCCTATAGCAATCCTGGATCGTCAAGTGAGAAAATTGAGGAGCAAAGAAATAGCCTCAGTTAAAGTATTGTGGAGGAATCAGAAAGTTAAAGAAGCAACGTGGGAATCAAAAAATGACATGAGAATTAGATACCCCAATTTATTTGATCCGGTGAATGGTCAGATGAAAGGTACAATTCTTGTCTTATGTCTTCTTTTCTATATCTGAATATACTTGAAATCGTGCGTGACTTAATTCCGTGTCATCATTCGGGGACAAATGATCCCAAGTGGGGATAATGTAACGCCCCGTAAAAGTCGTGCATATATTAGCTCCAAGTGGTGTGGTTTTGAAATTGAAAACTTGAAATTTTTCTAAGTGTTGAAGGACTTAGACTTATTTTTAGCTAGTAACCTTTGGGGATTTTATTTCCAACCTTCCCGACGTCCGTTCTCAGATTATCTTATTGCGTTGCGATGGGGCAAGGTTGTAGTGCATCTCGAAAGAGTTTCGGAATTTTTAGATGAGCATAAGGATGGGTTTGGAGTTGCATTCCAGTGAGGGTCCGTGATCTTTAGGCCTCGCCTGGAATTGATACCGCGATTGAGCAGGCTACTTCTGCTAAAAAGCGGTGCTCTAGAGCCCGCGTCGCCTGCTGAATCGCCCTAGGCCAAACTGTTCAGCCCATTCGGAAAATTAATGGCATTTCAGTAATTGTCCAATCCCCCATCAACTTAAACACGGGATTTAATCCCTCAAACACCAAAACAGAGTCTAATTCACCAAAATTACTCAAGAACTCTCTCAAGAGTTTCAAAATAAAAATCCTAATAGCTCAAGATTTAACCGTGTGTTTTCAAAACAAATTGAAGATTTGGAATCTCCGCAACGTAGGCTTTAAGAAAAATCTATTATTTCCGCGTATAGAGGTACGTGGGGTTATCCTAAAAATCTCATGGGCTTAAAAATTCATGTTTTTAATAATGGTGGTTTTGAAATTATGAATATAATCATGTTTTAAACGTTCCTATGATATTGATTTGGTCTTTAGGCCTATTCCCGAAGTGACTTGATATATTATAATGTATATGCATATGTTTCGAAAAGATGATAACTTGAGACCATAAATTATATGGAAATCCCTCTCTTGATATGATTTTTGTTTTCAATTTTTATATGATGTGAATTATTTGAAAACCCTCTTAAAAAGCATGACGTGAAATGTTTTGAAAAATTGATATGATTGAATATGATTTTGACTTGCAAGGAGAGGGTTGTTTATGTTGATGCATGTTGAATATAACGGTTAAATGAAAAGAATGATGTGATACTGATGACTTGCAAGTCGGGTATGACGATACCCTACAGAATATGATAGGTGATTGAATTAAATGAAGTTTGAATGTGTTGATTTTACATGAGATAGGTGGATGCCCGAAGAAGACGTTTGAGTGTAAGGGCTCATTGCTGGAAACCGTGTTTGTCGACATGAGAACTTGATACCATGCTTTGTGATCTTGTGTACCTGATATATATTATCCCAATTTGGGACTATAGTTAAGAGCCCTGCTTTGTGATCTTGTGCACTACCATACTTCATTGGGTTGAGACACCCTGCTGTGTGATCTTGTGTGTATTCCCCTCACTTATACTCTAATCTAGACGGCAACCGAGGTTTGACAGTTGGTGCAAATGTGATAATGTAGGGTATTCCACCTAGTTCAGCTGTATTACGTTGTTGTTGAAAAATTATTACATTATGCCCATGTGTTTTCAAATGATTCGATATGAAACTGTTTTATAATGGCTCTCACTTATACTTTGTAAAAATATTGTACTTTGTTTTGGATTACACTGCGTACCAGTACATTTGTATTGACCCCCTTCCCTCCCAGGTTCGTAGGCACAATCTAGGGGTCCAGATAACCAGTAGATTTCTTTCGACAAATTTGCAGAATCAAGTGGTGAGCCTTCTATACTTCGGAAGGCCTGATGTCTGTCAGTTCATTTATCACTTAGTAGTTTTGGGTCTACTGGGGCCTTGTCTCAGTTTTCAGACAGTTATTTGTTTCAGTCATGTAGTAGAGATTTCACAGACGGTTTTCCAGATATTGATAGAGATTATGAGACATTATTTCCCATTACTGTTTTCAAGTGATTCTTGACCATGTTTCCGTAATATTGTTTATCTTCCGTATTTCCTTTATCATATGAATTATGTGCATAATTACCAGATAGATAGGGATGTTTTGGGCCTTCATGGTTTGGAATGCTCGTCACGGCCAGGGCCTCTGTTCGGGTTGTGACAATATATCTTCTAGAGTCTGGATGGTCCTCTCAGCCTGACCATCTATCTGCGGATGAAAAGTTGAACTCAAATGAACTTGGGTACCAAGACCCTTCTGAAATGCTCTCCAAAACTACGAAGTGAACTGAGTACCCCTATCAGAGATAATGGACGAGGGAACTCCATGCAACCTGACTAACTCCCAGATATACAATCTAGCATATTCCTCAGCTATATAAGAAGTATACAAGGGCAAGAGATGCGCGGACTTAGTCAACCTATCCACAACCACCCAAATAGAATCGTGATAACGACGCGAAAGAGGTAAACCAATCACGAAATCCATATTCATCTCTTCCCATTTCTAAGTGGGTATACCAAACTCTTGCATCACACCACCAGGTCTTTGGTGCTCTACCTTAACCTGTTGGAATGTTACACACTTTGCTACAAACTCAGCTATATCTTTCTTCATTCCACTTCACCAATAGATTTCCCACAAGTCGCGGTACATTTTGGTAGTGCTGGGATGAATAGAATACCATGCGCCATGCACTTCAGCCATAATCCTCTACCTCATATCATCAACACACAGAACATATAATCTACCCTGCAATCTCAACATGTCATCTCCCCCTTGGGAGAAAATCTCTACCTTTTGGTCCATAACTGACTCCTTCAGTCTGACCAAACTAGGATCCCTGTCTTTTTTCTCCTTCACTTCCGAAACTATAGAGAATTCAGAACTACTCTGCACCAAAATATTCCTCTCAGCAGAATCGAGCAACCTAACACCCAGTCTAGCCAAATGATGCACATCACGAGATAAATCTTTCTTACCTTCCTCTACATGAGTAACACTACTCATAAACAACCTGCTAAGGGCATTTGCCACTACATTGGCCTTGCCCAGGTGATACAACACACTCATATCATAGTCCTTTAACAACTCTAATCACCTTCTCTACCTAAGATTCAACTCCCTCTAAGTAAACATATATTGCCGACTTTTATGAATAGTTAACACATCAACATGAACACCATAAAGATAGTGTCTCTATACTTTCAAAACAAAGACTACAATAGCTAATTCAAGATCATGGGTTAGGTAATTCTTTTTATGCGGCTTCAACTATCTAGAGGCATAGGCTATAACCTTACCTCTTTGTATCAACACACAACCCAAACCAACTCTAGAGGCATCATAATACACCACAAAATCATCTGTACCATCAGGCAAAGTCAATATAAGGGCTGAAGTAAGTCGAGTCTTCAACTTTTGAAAACTCTTCTCACAGAAATCTGACCACTGGAACTTAACTTTATTTTGGTTCAACCGAGTTATGGGAGATGCAATAGAAGAGAAACCTTTGAAAAAATGGCGGTAGTATCCACCTAGACCAAGAAACTCTTAATGTTAGACGGAGAAATAGGTCTAGGCTAATTTCTTACAGCTTCTGTCTTTTGGGGATCAACTCTAATGCCTTCAGCTGATATGATATGACCCAGAAAGGCTACTGATCTTAGCCAAAATTCACACTTGTTGAATTTGGCAAACAACTGGTGATCTTTAAGAGTTTGCAAGACAATCCTAAGATGATTTGCATAGTCATTCTCAGTACAGGAGTACACAAGGATATCATTTATGAAAACAATGACAAACATATCAAGATACTGCTTGAACACTCAATTCATGAGGTCCATAAAGACTACTAGAGCATTGGTTAACCCAAAAGACATGACTAGAAACTCAAAGTGACCATAAAGGGTTCAGAAGGCCGTCTTTGGAATATCACACTTCTGTACTTTAAGTTGATGATAGTCGAATATAAGGCCTACCTTAGACAAATAACTTGCACCTTGCAACTGATCAAACAGGTCATCAATTCTCGAAAGAGGATACTTATTTTTTACTGTGACCTTATTAAGACAACGATAGTCAATGCACATACGCAAAGAACAATCTTTCTTTCACACGAATTGAACAGGTGCGCCCCAAGAAGAGATACTGGGCCTTATGAAACCCTTATCTAAAAGATCTTTGAGTTGCTCTTTCAACTCCTTAAGCTCTGCAGGTGCCATATGGTAGGGAGGAATAGAAATAGGTTGAGTGTTGGGAAGAAGGTCAATCTCGAATTCTATCTCTATCGGGAGGTACCCTTGGGAGATCTTCTGGAAAAACATTAGGAAACTCATTAACAATGTTTACTGATTGAATAGTTGGAGCCTCGGACTTAGTATCTTTAACTTTAACTAGGTGATAGATGCAACCTTTGGATATTAGTTCTTTAGCTTTGAGATAGGAGATAAAATGACTCTTGGGAGAAATTGAATTTCCAGACCACTCAAAAACTGGTTCATCAGGAAACTAAAACTTGACCACACGGGTACGATAGTCTATAGATACATAACAGGAATGAAGCCAATCTATTCCAGAATAAGGTCAAAATCCACCATGTCCAACTCCATCAAATTAGCAAGTATGACTCTATGAAGAACAGTAATGGGACAACTTTCATACACTTGCTTAGCAACAACTGACTCCCCTACTGGAGTAGAAACTAGGAAAGGCTCAGGAATCTTTTCGAGACTCATTTTGAAATTCACTGCTACAAGTGAGGTCACATAAGAAAAAAGTGACCCAAGGTCAACAATACAAACATCAGAGCAAAAGACGCAAAGCATACCAGTAACAACATCGAGAGAATTTTTCTACTCCTAGTAGGATGGTAGAGCATAGAATATGTTCTGGCACTGACCACCAGCAGTGCTAGATGAAGCGCCCTGAGTAGGGGCGAGATGGGCTAGAGGAACTGGTGCAGTAGTAGCCTATGTCTAAGGTCGGGCATCTCTATTCCCTTTCCTAGCATTCAGATACACTCTAAGTCTGTGGACCAGCTTGCCACAACCAAAACAACCTCTCTGATCTGCTAAGCACTCACCGGGATGGACCCTACCACACTTGGTATATGGAGGGTAGCGAGGTTTGTTACTTACACTGTTCTGTGACCTAGCCATAAAAGACCTATTCCCTTGCTCCTTCTCACCTCTAGGCAAAGGAGCACTAGCTGATGAAGGTGCTGGCATAGATGAATGACTCTGGAACTATGGGCGGTTCCCTACATGGGACCTAGCTTGACTATACTCATGTTACTCGGATCTAGCCCTCTTATTACCCCTCACGCTGTCTCACTCTCTTATCTTATCCGCCTCTATCTGTTGTACATGTATCATCAACCTAAATAGATCCATATCCCTATTCAGCATCACAGTCTTACACTCTTTCAGTACCAAACCAAAAACACCTGTCACAAACTTGCTCATACTAGCTCGGGTGTCAGCAATCAAATCAGGAGTATACTTGGCTAACTGGTTGAACTTCAAGCAGTATTCCTTAATAGTCATGGAGCCATGCCTTAAGTTCATAAACTCTTCAATCTTTGCTTCCCTCATCTCATGCGGGAAAAACTTGTCCAAGAATGAATCTTGGAACACCTGCCAAGTCATAGGAGCAACATCCTTACCTCTACCCTTCCTTCATGCAACAACCCAGTCATAAGCAATTTCTTTCAACTTGTAAGACACAAGATCAACACTTTTTTCCTTAGAAACAAACATCACTTGTGTGATCTTTCTCACCTTCTCAAGGTATAACTGTGGGTCCTCACCTACCTTAGACCCATAAAACTCTGGCAGATTTATCCGCATGAAATCCTGAATTCTAGCAGCAGCTAAATCACCTCCTTATTAATTTAGAATTGTGGCCTGGTTATTAGCCTGAACATTGGCGATGAATGCTTAGGCTAACGCCTAAAAGGCTTCCCAAAACTCAGCATGAGACATAGTCTCATTCAAGGGATCAATAGGCTGGGGTTGCTCATTATTGTTTCTGCGGGCGTTCGCTCTTCGGTGAGGCATTTTCTAAAATAAAAGAACACGAATTATTAGATGAGAGGGGCAACTGTAGGTACAATAGAATCTGAAGAAAGAAATAACTTTTTCTTAAAACGTCTTATAGCCTTTTGCTCATAGATGTGGCGCGCTATAAACCAACGATCAGGACTCTACTTAACACAGCTTGTTAGACTCTCTAGGACTCCTTAAACCTTAGACTCTAATACCAAGTTTGTAATGCCCCGAAATCTCATCCTAGAGCATCACACGGTGCTTAAGGCTATAAGTAGCCTCAATCTAACCCTTCGAGCTTATTACTAACTCTATCTCTCACTTTGGGATATCAAGTCAAGCAATAAGACTATATCATAGCATCTCAAAATTTAAATAACTGGAAAACATAATTTGAAATATCAATACTGAAAGTCTGAAACCCAACTGCTAGTTTAGTCTGATAAGGGCTCTACTACTCACACTGAAGAGCCATTGGGATAAACCCCTAATTGACTCAAACTGATATAAAAGTAATAACAACTAAGAATCTGAGAAAAGTAGGTACTAAAATCATAGAACTTACCAACTATGGGATATAGGCAAAGGCGTTCGGGAATCACGGTCACTACTAAGACTGAGCAACTGGACCTACATTATAAGACAATGTAGCACATAAACGTATATGTGGATCAGCACTTTGGGAATGTACTGAGTATATGGGGGTGTATGCATTTACATAAAATAATATCAATACTGTTTAATAAAATCATGCATGCAATTAGGAATTACTCATATAGCTTGAATAATTTTAAATGTAAAACTCATGAATCACTATCTCGGCCTTAGGCCCATAAATCTCGAACCTATGGTGGCATGTAGTTCTGGGGTATGAGATCTTGGAATCATACCCAACTCGATGCTAAATACTACTCCCATACTCAGCTCAGAACTTTTAGAAAATCCACCTTAAAATAACTCAAGGGTTTATAATGAAGACCAAAACATATTTCTATTTGCTTTAAATCATACTCAATATGGATTTCAACTCTATTATGACCAAAAGGTCAAATGATTCTCAATAATACCAAAGCACTCAATTCGTAGGTGTTTGTAGCACAAAAGTTCATAAAATTGTAAATCTCAAGTAGGACTTAATGACCCATAATCAAATCTCAAGTTAAGACTCATCAAAATGCATACTAGATGTCATAAGGATTCATAAATCATATAGAAATCTGGAATTTTCAACAATTTGCCTTAAAATCTCAACATACTCATGTACTTCAATTTGTAGAACATTGGAACTATTAAAATCTCAAGGAATAACAACATAGGGTATTAACCCATACTTCAATTTCATAAGAAGACATAGAAAATCATATATTCTCGTAATTAAAATAAATTTTGGGCACAAGGACGAAAAAAGTGTCCTTGTTCAAACCTCATATACCTTAGATTATGACTTGGATGAACAAACTTGTTTGAGACTCTTCAACTTACTTTGGAGAGAGGTTTCTTGAAGTCTTTGACTTTTGAACCATGAATCTCAACTAAATTTATAAAATCTATGGAGGATTATTGAATTTCTTAGAAGAAGATTTGGATTTGTTCTTGAGGTAGAAACCTTAGCTCTTGAGATGTTTTGGAAGATAATGAAACCCTCAACTTCGTTTTGGATATATCTGAGTGTTAAAAGGGTGGGAAAATAACAAAAAGTCCTTTTTAAAATGATTTAAAATAACTGATCGGGATGTGCGATGATGGGGTGCGACGGTCTGTCGGTCCTGACCGTCGAACCTAGGACAGAACTGAGTTCACTGTCTCATCTGCGATGGTGGGTGTGACGGTCCGTCGACCTTACCTTTGCACTTAACCATAATGGGGCCTCACTGCCTCTTTTGCGATAGTTTGGGCAACGGTCCGTCGCAAGTCCGACGGTTCGTCGGCCCTCTCCGTCGCACCTGGACGATTTCACTATTTTTTTTTAAATGGTCATATCTTTCTCTTTTGATGTTAGATTTTGACGAAATGGGTATCGTTGGAAAGATAATTGAATTTTTCACACGATAGAAAGTCAATTTTTTATAAAATTTCAACAAGTTTTAAACACTAATCACTTTGAAAGTCGCTCCGTAACCTTTTTGGGCCAGAATTACCTTCACTTGACAAGCTCTAACCGCTCAGACTATGGCGGAATTTTGTGGGGTCTTACAAAAAAGTACCTCCAATCAGCAATCTAGAAGAGTACAAATTTAAAGAATATGCTAATAAAGATGAGGTAGTGAAAGATAAGTGCATGTGGCTCGTAATTCATTCTAAAGGCTCTTCCACGCCTGGTACTTCCTAGTGCCTACGCTTGTATGTTTTTCATATGTTCAGGGGCTGACTTATATCTAGCCTATGAAACAAGTTTCTCTGGGTTTGAGATTTGGGTGTTTAGCCAATCAAGTTTTCAACACATCTCAGGTCAAGATTACTAATAACTTCATTAGTGTATCCTATCTCTCTATAACAATATTTCACTATAACGACTGAGTTTCATATTATGTTATATTTATTATTTTATGTACAAGTTTTTGCTATAACAATCTAGAAATATTCAGGTTAACGACTATGTTATAAAGAGGTTTGACCGTACATATTATATTGTCCATGAACTACTTAATTCAACTCCTAATTTGGGGAAAAATTACATAACTATATAATTTTTATAATCAAATGAGTCCTTCCTTACTCTCTACTTTCTTTATCCATACATAGTTATCTTAATAGTTTATATAAGATTTTTTTTCCTAAAAATTTAAAAAAAGACACATGTAACTTTATGTTTTTGCTTAGCTGTAGACAGAATGTAGAGTTCGGCTTAGCAGCTCAAAGGTAAGTGTAGAGCTAGCCACGTAACATTAGGAAATATAAGACAAGGCGAAGGTTTTCACTTATTGCTACTTCAAGAACCTACACCTGATCTGTTTTCTCTGTTGTAAATAACTTAAGGGACAGATACTCAAGAGAACTTGAACAGATGACCAAGATAATACTAAAGGAAATATTATGATAAATTATATAAGTCTGCCAATAAGAGGAAGATCAGAGAAGGAGAATGACTAAAATTCTTATTCAGTCTCCTGATCAATATGGTTACAGTCATAAAGTTATATACTACTGTACTTGAACTTAGTTTGTTATAACTAACTAACTACTTGACAGATTAACTAACTACTTGAAGGATTTAACTAACAACCTGAATACATAGACAAAGACTGTTAAGTCGTTTTTCCTTCCAACTCTTTTAATTAAATCTTCATTCTCAACAGCTAATTAACTAGTTATCGTGATTGAGTTCGATTGAATCTGTAATTTTGTCTGCTAATTGCACATGGTCAAGTTGAAAAAGGGAGAATGGAGACAAAACAACATTAGCTAGCAAGTATCCCTGCTATGTCACATAAGAAAGCAACATGATATACAAACATCTCTATAATTTGGATAGGATTTGTTGGTTAATATTCACCACTCACTTGCTGAATCCTACCTCTTTTTTTTCAACCACACAAATTAATAGAAATGTCATTTGTTTTGTCAACTTACATGCACTACTAATATAACTATTGCTATGCCTTTTTCTACTTTTCTGGATAATGTTCAAATAATCAGTCATCTTTGAATCTTGAAACAAACTAACTCCCTTCATTTCTTCTCTGTATTTCTCATTTTGTTCTTCATATAATAAATGACTAGTGTTTCAGCTAGTTGTTTGAGATTTGGGTGTTTAGCCAATCAGGTTTTCAACACATCTCAGGTCAAGATTACTAATAACTTCATTAGTGCATCCTATCTCTCTATAACAACATTTCAGTATAACGGTCGAGTTCTATATTATGTTATATTTATTGTTTTTTGTACAAGCTTTTTCTACAACAGTCTAGAAATATTTAGGTTAATGACTATGCTATAAAGAGGTTTGACCATACATAATATATTGTCCATGAACTACTTGATTCAACTCCTAATTTTTGGAACAATTACATAACTGTGCAATTAAGCAGAGGTGTGAAATTGGTTTCTATGGGTTAGGGAAGGAGTACTACTGGTTTCCCTACTCTTAGAACATCTCGCTTCCGTGTTGCTGTGGTAAATCTTCTTCTCAAAACTCCGTGCATAGCTGGGAACTTAGTGCACCAAGATACACTATTTTTTTAGTTACCATTTGTATAAGACAACTATGACTCCTTAAAGAATAGAATGAGCAGCTATAATTATTGCATACCTCATTCATTGGCCTTGACAAAAAGTTATATACATGGCAAAATCCACTCACTTTTACTAACTCTTAAACCTGCTCAAGGATAAATGGGGTCCATATTAATAGCTAGTCGAAATCTTAGCGATGTAAGTTAGAGAAGAGCTAGCCACGTAACATAAGGAAATACAAGACAACACAAAGGTTTTCACTTATTGCTACTTCAAGAACCTGCACCTGATCTATTTTCTCTGTCGTAAATAACTTAAGGGATAGATACTCGAGAGAACTTGAACAGATGATCAACATAGTACTATAAATTCCAGTCACATAACCTCTTATATCATAAACCAACAGATGGACATCCACAAGAAGCTGCAGTACAGTAAAATATGCATATGCATACATCTTACATTGGGTCCTAACTGTCTCCCTATCCCTTCCTTCCCTCTTACCCTGCCCACGCTTAACTCCTCGGATATATATATTTTGATCAGGCCAATGCACATATGTTAAACAGAGATGAAGAGGGCTAAATCTTTTACTATAACACATCATTCAACTGAAAATAGATCATAAATAAATATTGTACTGAAAATTATTTCTACCAACAGCGAAGTAATTTCTTTGTAGAGAAGTGACCTAAGAGCCCCTATACTTGTTTCACCTTGTGGTACATGGAAGACAAATATCACCCGCACATAAATCGCAGCAAAACACAACAAAATACAGTAAGGGGTCGTTTGGTAGAAGGTATAAGAATAATGTTGAATAAGGTGTATTAGTAATGTCTGCATTATTAATGCAAGTATTAGTAATGCTGATATTATTTCTTACACAGTGTTTGGTTTGATGTATTAAATATAATAAATATTTATATATTTTTTATAAAAAGATATTTTTTTACTAAAATGCCCTTTTTGTATACTTTCTTTCAAGCTTAGAATTAGAAATATCTAGTGTTGTGGAAATAGAAAATCCATGGAAGCATTATCCTCCTGTTTGATGACGTAACAAAGAAATTTTTTATGCTAGCATCGACGAGACAAAATTCAAACAAGAAAAAATGGAGATGAAACCAAACAAATGGAGATGAAAAGATGTCCAACATCTCTTCTACAATTTTTGCAAAATTCAAACAAAACAAAATCAATTAACAAAGAAAATCTATACGATGATTATTTAAGACAATGTTGAAGTTAAAAATGGAGATGAAACAAGAAGAAAGTAACAACAGCTACAGATCGGAGTTTGATTAAGAAGAAGGAAAAAACTTTGAGGGATAAATTTGTCTTTTAATAAGTTTATGCATGTGTTGAAGCCTTTGTATTATAAATACATAGAAAATGGATTATATTAATAATATACACTTCAATACACAATAGAGTGTATAACTAATGCAAGCATTAGTTATACGTAGACTAAAAATATACCAAACAAGGTACAAGTAGTACACATTAACTAATGCAGGCATTATTTTTTTCAATACACTCTACCAAATGACTCCTAAAGTACAACTTGAAAACTAACCAGGGTGAAACACAGGAGAGTGATAACAACGAAGAAATTAATTTATCGAAGTCACAAACCATCAATTTTGTAATGAAGATTGTGTTTTGGTGTGAAGGCAAAAGGGAAAATGGACGTGGAAGCATTTTGGGAAAGTTATTTAACATATAATAAAAAGTAAAAGCAAAGTCACGTGGAAGTGTCATGACCACAAGAGCTCTATTATTGACGGAAGGTTGTAGTTACGAAAATACCCTTACTATTGGTATTATATACCAAAATGGCCTTCGTCATCCAAAACTTCCACTTATATATATGTATGTATGTATGTATATATATATATATATATATATATATATATATATATATATATATATATATTTATTTATATATATTTTGTGAAAGTCCTTAGGAATGTTGTTTGAACTTTTTGCCCTTGATTAAAAGTTTTATTTTAAACAAAATCATCTTTTCACTATTTTTTTCTAATATTTAAGAATTAAAAATTAATTAAAATATATATGATAAAACATTTCCTTATTAAAAGTCATCAGAATTAATGACAATTAATATTTTTTTTATTAGTTTAAGAATTCTAAATCAATTAAATTATAATATTTATCACTTTCAAATTAATTAGAATTCTATCAAAAAACTAAAAGGTCAGTAGGTTTAAATATACACTCTTGTTGTATGGACATATAGCCAACGTAATTAGTTGTTGTTTTAATTTATGGGTTTTTTCTTCAATTTTATTCTTATGAGTAAGTTGTTATTGTTTTAGAATTCCATAATCATACTTGCTTATAATTTTGAGGTTGTCTGTTTTAATTCGTTCATTTTCTTGCTTAAATTATAGTTTTATTTTTATTTTTATGTTTTCTTCTTATTTTGCAGTTGCGATATATTCTTATCTTTGATAATTTCTCGTGTTTTCTCTTCCGTTGAAGTTTTTGATTGAAAAAAATTGGATGAAACAAGCATGTTGTTGTCGAATCATCTTTTATTTGTTTATATTCAGAATTCTTTTGCTTTAAAAAAAATCGTCTTTCACTATTTTTTCATAATATTTAAGAGTTGAAAATTAATTAAATATTTATGGTAAAATCTTTCTTTATTAGAAGTTATCAGAATTAATGACAATTAATAGTCTTTTAGTAATTTCAAGAATTCTAACTCAACAAAATTTAATTTTAAGAAGATTTGAAAAATCTAGAAATAAATATAAAACGTTAGAATAAAGAAAAATTTAAGAAGTATAAAATTTTTTAAAAGTTTTAAGTACGTAATAAGAACATAATCAATGATTTTGTAAAGATTTGACTTAAAAAACAAGGAAAGATTTTAAATATAGAAAAGGAAAACCGTATCGTAAATAAGTTGATGTGTCATTCTCAGCCTCTGGCAGTAAGGGAAAGAGGTACTGCATGACAAATGCAAAAGTGATGATCCATCAACCGCTTGAAGCTTAGGTAAAAGATATATGTGCTTACACTAAAATATATGTTTTTGTTTACGTTATTATATTAAAGTGTGAAGAATCTTTGAAAAGTGATCTAAACTTTACACTTCATAAAATTTTTTGCAATAAATAAAATTATTTAATTTTAAATAAGCAAATATTACACATGCGGGGCACGTGCAGTTAAACTAGTAATATATAAATATCTAAGGGATGAATCTCTCTTCTATGGTTTTTGTTTTATTTTTCCTTCTCTTTCCTTCTTTCAACTTTTTGCTCTTTAACATTTCTTTTACTTTTTTCCGTTCTCATATTATAGGATATGAAGAGGCATTAGATATTATTGCACATTAATTACAGTTTAACTAGAAAATACGAAAGTACCAATATAGTTAGGAAGTAAAGAGAACAAACAATTTAGTTGGAGAACTAAATCATCTGGAGACAAAAGGAATCAATAAAAAAATTATTATTTCTTTTCTATATATTTTCATTACTACTTAAATTTATCAAATGATTTGTACTGAATACGGATAGGCAATATCTACTGTTTCAAATATTATTTTACCATATATTTTTGGTCCTTAATTTTTATGTACATGTTGAAGTCAAAGACGATAGTTGACCATGTTAAAGTCAAAGGCGACAGTTGATCAGTTAACTTATAAAATCTTTTTTTTTTTCTTTTTTTTTTTTTAAATGACGACATAAGCATCAATATATGTCACAAGACTCTAGTGCACGGATAGCCATATGCCTAATTAGATTTAAAATTCATGAATTTAGAGAGTGGATATAATTAATTTCTAAAAAATACATTCAACGTTGAGATAAATATTACCAAATGTCCAAGTTCTTTGATGCAGATTGCATAGCATGGATAATTGAAATTTATCAAATGCAGGAATTATTAAAATTCATCAAATGCACATACTTTTCAATCAAAATATTAACATATTTTTAACTTTGCCCGTTAAGTAATTGATTCACAATGTCCAAGCTTCATTATGTAGATGACATATCATAAGTTATTAGAATTCAACAAATGCTGAGTAAGAAGCAAAACATTAGTATGTACCTTTTATCCGTAAAGAAATTAATTTATTTGAATATGACGGAAAGCTAGCACATGCAAATAAGCAACCAAGATATTAAATATTTGGGATAACTAATACGTAAAATTCACAGGATAATTTTCGATTATGCAAAGTGAAAAAAGGCTAAAGTAATTTACCTCGCTGAGAAATTTCCCAAACACAATATTGAAGAATTATTTTTGTTTGGGTAATGACGGTTGAAGCTAAAATAGGTGGACTATGTATATGTATGGCAACATAAGGCTTAAGTTATATTCTTGTATTTTAACATCCTATCAAATACCATTAATAGCATTAATTAAAGGAGAGAGCAGAATTATAACGTTTACGGTAGAAGAATTATACTCCCTCCATTCCACAATAATTGAATTGCTGAAATATGACATATATGTTAAAAAAAAAAGAAGAGATAATTCGGCTTTTGTAAGGTAGTTAATTAATAAATCAAGTCCTTGGAACCCAACCTTGGAAAACTAATTAATGACGGATAATATTGGAAAAAGATTTTAACATCTATCTTGAATAGTGAACAATTCAATTATTTTGAACACTAAAAAATACTCCAACAATTCAATTACTGTGAAATAAAAGGAGTAATAAGTAGTTGATTAGTTTAATGAAAGATAGTATAGAAAGCCTAAATAATATCACAAGAAGTGGTCTCACATGTAATAAAAGAAGATAAAAGCAAATTAAGCCCATAAATACATGTAAAAAAAATTTTAACATCTATCTTGAATAGTGAACAATTCAATTATTTTGAACATTAAAAAATACTCTAACAATTCAATTACTGTGAAATAGAAGGAGTAATAAGTAGTTGATTAGTTTAACGAAAGACAGTATAGAAAGCCTAAATAATATCACAAGAAGTGGTCTCGCATGTAATAAAAGAAGATTAAAGCAAATTAAGCCCATAAATACATGTAAAAAAATTAACAAAAAAAAATGACATCATAATTAGCTGACTTTAATGAAAAGGGTATAAAAAGCTAAAATAACATTATAAGGAGTGCTCACACATGTAATAAAATAAATTATGAAATGACGAATCCATCACCACAAGAAGCAATAAAGCAAAATTTTCATCGACCAAAATCATTTGTAGAGAAAAATCCAATGACAATTTAGAAGGGGTACAAAACTTATTTTAAAAAAGTGTAAAGAAATAATGAAAGCCCAAACAATGCAAATTCTACCAATATATATTGCAATAACGGGAGATGGCACAATGGATGGGAGCTTTTGAGCTCTCCACTAACTTACAATAATTAGAATTAATTAATCAATCAACAAACAAATATCCTTAAATTTGATATTATAGAAGGGACGATGAACAAACAAAGGACTTTTCAATTCTTCATTATCTTAACTACAATAATTGTTAATAAAATTACTAATGATATTCAATAAATAGGGTAAAATATTCTTAATCCTTTTATTTGAAAACTAGAAAAAATAAGAAAAAGTTCAAAAATAGGAAAAAAAAAAGAAGATAAATATATTCTTGGCCTATGAATCGATAGGTCATGATGACACTTGTCTTAAATTCTAATAACTCTAACAATAACTCTATCATATATCTCACTTCTATATTTTTTGAATTACTGGGCTCTGATACCATTTGTAGGGGGTGCGGATATAAGTGATTAACTAACTTATGAAATAGATTTATTATATATCTAATGAATCTATTTTTCTTTGTGCGTGGATATTTCTTAAATTTTGTTTCAATATCTTTTAATGATTTACTTTTTTCGTAAGATATATTCATTAATTTGTTTGGTTTATTATTTTATCCTGTAGTAATTGCAGAGTTACAAATTTCTGTATAATATTTTATCCTATCTGTACTGTAATGTATATCTAATTCTAGATTTTCAATGTTATTTATTATCTTGTGTTGTTCTTCTCGTAGTGAGTTTTTTAAATTATATAAACTATCACATGTACTTTTTTCTAAATTTTCTAAGGTTTTTTCTATCCATATTAATTTTTCTTTTAGATTTTCCATTATTTTTCTAATCCGGTTTCTATAATTTATTTCATTATTTAGATTATCTTGATTTTCTCTAGTTTTTCTAATATATTCTAACATCTCTTAATTTGTATAATATCCTTCTGGGTAAATTTCTTCGTATAACTGTTCTAGCCAATTTATGGTTTCAATTTCATAGTCTATTACTTTTTCTAATATTATTTTCTTAATACCTATTATTTCTATATCTTTAAGTATATATAAGATTAAAACTTTAAGATATTCTAGATAATCTATCTTTTAAAATTGGTTTTATTATAATATTTTGTAGTTGTTTGTTTTAGCCTTTGTAGTTCTTGCATATTTTTATTAAGAAATTCTATGTATTATATATCTTTATTTTCCATGTGTTTGTCTATATTTATTTTTATCTGTTTTTCTAGTAACTGTATGTTTCTCATATCTTTTTCTAAAAATTCTGTGTAATTTATCATGGTAAGTATTTGTAAGAGTAATTAGGTAGGTATGGTATATAATTTACTCTAGTCATGTAATATTTGCCAAATGCTTTTTCTAATATGATTTTTCTTATATCTGCTACTTTTATATCTCTAAGTGCATACAAGATAAGTATTTTAAATTTATCTACCTTCACATCAGATAAATAATTATTCATTTTCATAAAATTGCTTTTTTCAAAATATTCCCTTCAACCATGTACATAACAAAATATGGTCATCTTAGATTACTATATACTAGATTATTCTTAAATAATATGTTCTTCGGTCACTATTAACATGGTAATCCGGATACTTTTTCCCTTAAACATCGCCTCTACTCTGGTTACTCCCCGCCACGGCTTCTTGCCTCATTGGTTTCACCTTTAGGATGGCATAGTTCTTAGGAATCTTTCTCCGTTTCCACTTTGTTAATAAACTTCTTAACATATTATTCTTCGAATAATTCTACTATAAAGTAACTAATATGAATTTATTTTATCATATCATGATTGTTGGGAATTATGAATTTAGCTATTCATAATCATAAATAAATATACCTGTTCGGGTAGTTTTGATATTTTTGAAGTTTGTTCCTCCATAACTTTTTCCATTGAAATATGTCTATTTAATTAACTGAGTAAAATATTTGTTGTGGAATGGAGAGAGTATTTGCTTCAACGCATGAAGGCTTGCTTTTGCAATGCCTTCGGCTTCCTTTATTTATAGAACAAAATCTCTACAATCATCTTTACACGTTTTATTTTAAAATGCTAAAAACTACTAATCTAACAAAAAGTCAAAAAAAGAGGCTACTACCTAGCCTTTAAAATTTTCTACAAGCCTAAAAGCCTATAAGTCTACAATAATTACAACTTTTACGTAAAGACTAAAGACTTTGTATAATAATTCAATATCTTGTCTCCGTTGATTTTGTCGTATCTGCTATATCTCCATTATTGCTTCTTATCTTATCTTTTCAGTTGGCATTTTGTCTTATTTTATTCTAGATGTACTTCTGGAATAATGTTATCTTCTCCATTACATCTTGAACATTGGTGATCTGGATATTTGTGTTCGATTATTTTACAATATCTTGTCAGTAGTCCTTCTGAAATAAATCCTTTTTTAATTGCTCTTGCGGTAGATTGTTTTTCTGGGTTAAGTAATGTCATTATCCATTGTCTGACATCTTCCATATTTGCTTGTCGTAGCTCTTTTGAATTAGAGTAAATCATTTGATGATCTCTGGAATAATAGCTCTGTATTAGGTTTCCATTAGTATAATTATTTGCTAGTTATTGGATAATCGTAGCTAATCCGATAAGTCGTTTATTTGCGTAGAAGTCGGGTATCTCAATTCTGGGTATCTCCGGTTGCTGTGTAATATCTTCTGGTATGATTATATCTCTAGTTAGTCTTATCTTTACAACTTGTATAACTGGTTTTATTTCGTCATATAGTATCTCTGCCGGTGCAGTATAACACTTTATGTAAAATAGATTTCCTTTCGTTATCCTTTTGTAGGTGGTGAATATCTTGTGTAATTCTTCCATAGCTGTTAATTCTTCTCCGTCTTGGGTGTATATGGTGTTTAACAGTCCATAGTCAAAACAAATTTTTACTAGGCTTGGGTTAGTTTTGGGTAGTGCAATTAGTTTGTTATATCCTTGTAATTTTTGGGTTATATAGTTGGTGTTTGGTTCTTTGATGTTTGTAGCTCTGGGGTTATGGTTTAGAAAAATTTGTACTCTGTAGATATTTTCTATGTATTTCTGGGTTGTGTAGTTGTATACTTTTTATCTTGGTTTAGGCTATCTCGGTATGTGCTAACTTATGGGGGTATGAACAAGTGGTCTTTTTGTGTTTTTGGTGTAAATAGTTTTTCAAATATTTTATTCATATTCATAATCTGGTATCTTGGTCGATTAACTCCTTTGCTTGTACCTGCAGAAGTAGATTGATAAATGTTATGAGTTTTATGGAGTGTCCCAACGTCTCCTTCTAGCTCTGGAACTTTAATGTCTTCCGATCGACATAGCTCTGCACACTGCTGAGTTAGCTGATTTGTAGCTATAGACTTCAGTTTATCTTCATTAGTCTTTAGCTTTTCTATCTCATTACCCATACTGTCCACTTTCATTAAAAGCGTAGTTAGGGTGTTAAGTATTTTTTCTAGAGTATCTTCTTCTATTATTTTAGTCTGTGTAGCTTTGTCTTGATATGTAATCTGCAATAACATTTTTGTTAGTACTGATCACTTCAATTGTAAATGTGAAATTTAATATATTCAAAACTAGTCTCCGGATCTCTTTTATTGTAACTGAATTTTGTATTTTCTTTGTTAACCACCAGCGTACCTGTGTATTATCTGTTCGCACAATAAATTTGTTATATACAATATATGACTCAAATGCTAACAAACATTTATATAATGAACATAATTCTTTCCTATTTATTTCCCATTTTATTTCTGTCTCGTTGAACGTACCTGAGTAGTATCTACAATGGTGTTCTATTTTTTCTGCTTCATATCTATATTTAAGTACTCCTCCATAACTACAATGGTGTTCTATATTATATGGTTCTACAATGGTGTTCTAAAGACTAATGAACAAGTAAAACCATATAAAAAAACATATAGAACAAGCTAGTCCAATTACATGGAGACAGTCACTAGGAAAGCGGACAGGAATAGACAAGCTCAACTCTCTAGAGAATAGATAAAGCTCTCTTGAGTTCTTGGTGGGTCACGTGTGATAAAAAGAAGTTGTAATTAAATACAAAACTTTTTGATAAGCTGAAAGGATAGTATTGCACTAAAACAAGGAGATTGACTTGAAGTAGGAGTTTGACAACTACAAGAGTTTCACTAAAAGAGGGACTCCAACTAAAGATAGAAGTTAGATAAAGTTGAAGAGTCCAAGGGGCAGCAAAAGTAAACATACAGTGAAGGACTCTTTGAAGAGTCATTATATATCGAGGGAGTAACTCACCTTATTACTCATGCACTCAAAAAGATAGCAACACATCAACGAATTATCAAATAGTTCCTAAAGCTTGAAGCATCAAAGAAAAAATTATTCATTGTACTTAGATTTAAGAAGTCTTAGACTTTATGTATTAGGTGGTTCTTGAGTTATAATGTTTTCTAGTCTCAGTGAAGTATAAACTGAATTAGGATCTTTGTCTTCAAGTTTGGGAACTCAAAAGACTTGGGAACACGTAGCTTGGGAAGGTTTGTGTTTTGTAGAAATAGTAGTTAGAGTTTAATTCCTTGATTACAAGAGTTTTGTAATTTATTGATTTGTTGAGTCTCAAATTATTTTAGTGAAGTTAGGGTTAAATCCTGTAGAGGTATTGGTCGTAGTTTTTTACACCTCTTTGAGTCGGGTGTTTTCCACGTAAACATCACTGTACAATTACTTATTATTTTAGCTGCATAGGAGCACATTTGTTAACCTGTTCCACGATAGGCAATAGTTAGATAAAAAATAGAAAATCAGTAGGCTCGTACTTTAACAAGTGGTATCACAGTGAGGTTATCTTACATAGGGTTAACACCTAAGAAAAGATCACTATGATAAATTCCACATCGCCTACTGGTCACAGTGAAGGACAATCCACTACCAGGCCTCTTATTTTTTATGGTACTTATTTTGTATGGTGGAAAACAAGGATGGAAATGTTCATCAATATAAATTATGGGATAGAATTACTGATGGTCCAACCATTCTAATGAATCTGGTAAATGGAGAACAAATCAAGAAAATGAGAAGTGAGTTCACTGCTGATGATCTAACTGCATTAAAGAAAAATACAAGGGCTAAAAACATCTTGGTATGTGGCTTAGGCTCTGTTGATTATAACAGGGTATTTACCTGTACTACTGCCAAACAAATTTAGGACTCTTTGGTGAACTCACATGAAGGCACCACTCAAGTAAAGAAATATAAAATTGCTTTACTATTTTCTGAATATCAATCTTTTCGGATGAGGAAAGATGAGTCTCTGCATCAGATGATGTCAAGGCTCATTGCCTTAAAAAATTAGTTAACATCTTTAAGGAAAACCATTACCACGGAGGAACAAGTGAAAAGGTGTTACGACTTCTACGAAAGTCTAAATGGGATGTCAAAGTTAATGCAATTAGGGAGGTGAAAGATCTTGCTGGGATAACCCAAGATGAGCTTGTAGGAAATTTCAAGACCTATGAAATACAGATTGATGAAGCAAAAATGGAAAAAGAAGGTCCAGGAAAACTTTTAGCTTTAAAGGCATTTAAAAGTGATGAAGAGGTTGAACTGACGAAAGAGTAAGTGGTGTTCATAACAAAAAAATTTAATAGAGTCTTTAAAAAGAATATCAGAACAAGTAGTAAAAGGAGGTCCAATGACAATTCCACAGGATGTTACAAGTGCTACAAGACTGACTACCAAATTCGGAAATGTCCTATGTAGGAAGTGGAATGGAGAAAAGAGAGAGCTGAAAAGGAGCTAAAAGAAAGGCTAATAAAAGAGAAAAGGAAGAATATGCTATGATAGCTACTTGGGGGTTAGACTAAGAAAAATTGGATGATGAAACGATTGATGGAATTGCTCTTATGTCCATTGGAGATTTAGACCTTAAAGATGAAGATAATACCCTTGAGGAGAAAGTAAAAGGAAGCAAAAAGCACCGGTACCTAGATAGTTCTTGTTCAAGACACATGACTGGTGACAAGAAGAAATTTCTTTCACTCTTTAAAATAAATGGAGGGGGAGTGTCCTTTGGTGATGGCAAAAATGGAACCATTACAGGAGTTGGGAAGATTGGGACCTCTAAATCAAAAGTACTGGAAGATGTCTACCTTGTGGAGGGGCTGAAACATAATTTGCTCAGCTTATCACAACTCTATGATAAAGGTAACATCATTATTTTTACTTCTGCAGGTGTCAAAGTAAGAAGAGCAGATACCAAGGAAGTGATAATGACTGCAAGGAGACACAAAAATGTGTACAAATCTGATATAATCAACATGCCAGAAACAAAGCTAACTTGCCTGAGCACCATAGAAAATAATCCACTCTTGTGGCACGAAATACTTGGACATGCGAGTCTTAAACAATTAAATAAACTCTCTTTCAAGGACATGGTGTTGGGGTTGGCTAAAACCAAGACTAAAGATAAGAAGGCTTGCAGTGCTTGTGTAAGGGGGAAACAAGTAAGGTCCTCATTCAAGTCAAAGAAACAGGTCAACACTACTAAGTGTATCGACCTGGTCCATATGGATATTTGTGGACCAGTGAGAATTGAAAGCAGAGGTGGGAAAAAATATGTCTTTGTAATTGTTGATGATTATTTCAGGTTTATCTGGACACTCTTTTAAGCCTTCAAAGAATATGTCTTTGATGTCTTCTCTATATTCATTAAGAAAATGGAAAAGATGCTAGGCACTTCCCTACTTTCCATAAGGTCTAATCATTGTATAGAATTTGAAAATGCAAAATTTTTAGAATTCTGTTCCATACATGGTATAGATCACAATTTCTCTGCTCATAAAACTCCTCAGCAAAATGAAGTAGTAGAAAGGAAAAATATGACATTGGAAGAAATGACCAGAAAAATGATGATTGCAGGAAATCTTGCAAACAATCTATGGGCTGAATCAATCAGTACTGCTACATATATCATAAATAAATGCATGATTAGGCCCATTTTAGAGAAAAATCCCTATGAATTACTAAAAGGAAGAAAGCCTAACATTTCTCATTTTAGAACATTTGGCTGTAAGTGTTTTATTTATAATAATGGAAAAGATAACCTAGGAAAATTTGATGCTAGAAGTGATGAGGGAATCTACTTTGGATATTCACATCATAGGAAAGCTTATAGGGTCCTAAATAACAGAACAAACTGTGTTAAGGAGAGTGTGCATGTGGTATTTTATGAATCTTGTGCAAAGACTAACGTGTAGGAAGAAAGTGACTTTGAAGCATGGCCAACCGAATAGGTATCACAACCCTATCCATTGATAGGAGAAACTGAATTTGGAGGCATGATACGAGACAAGATACGAAATACAAAAACAAGATAAAACAAAGAAAATAAGAAAATAAAGTAAAGGACATATAGATTGACACAAAATGATAAAGAGAGGACAACCTAAGTGTATATTAAACCCAAATACCTTCCAATCGAAATATCACAAGCACCAACCTCTTACGAGGACATCATGAGAATAGACCCAAGCAACCCACGTTTCACACAATAAATGAAACTCCCAATAAGTTTCCATAAAAACACTCTCAAGTGTATTTAAAACATCATCATTCAATAACTATCCACAAATTAAAGGAAAACTAGCTATTTATAGCCATGGGCTATTTGTTACATAACGGGCACAAAAGTGACCCTAAAAACTATTGGTCCCAAAAGTGACCCAAGAGCCTAATCAATGCAAAGGGCGCCCATACTCTCTTGAGGACCATGCTATTATCTAAATGCGGTGTTGCTCAACACTCCTTTGGATGCCATCTTCAAGTATAGCTTCTCCCATATTCCAAGCTATCATCCACATGCGATATGGTTTTCGTGGGATATTAACAAGGGTACTCTGAATATGTCTTAACATCCTCGAGATGGTCATGGCTTAAAATCCCTTATGTTGGCCTCAAATTATATGCTCAAAAGAATTGATGCCAATTTGGATTGTATTATCCTCCCCTTCTTGAAGAGAATTCGACCTTAAATCCAACAAAAACAACAACAAACCCAGTGTATTCCCACATAGTGAGGTCTGGGAAGGGTAAGATGTACGCAGTCCATACCTCTACCTCTAAAGAAGTAGAAAGCCTATTTCTAATAGACCCCTAGCTCAAGACACGAAATACTAAACAAATTCATAGTAAAGCATGGAACAAGATGGCATAACATAAATACGACACCCACAAGTAATAGTAAACAGAGAAAAGTAAAAAGATCTGTAATAAAGCATGAAATAAGGTATCATAACAAGAATAATACCTCCACCAAGTAATTCCCCACACTAGCGACCCAAATTGACCCTAGCCTTCTGCCCTAATTTGCATCTTCCAGATCTTCCTATCTAGGGTCATTTCCTCAGTGAGTTGTAACTACTCCATGTCCCGTATAATAACCTCTCCCCAGTACTTCTTCATCCTACCCCTACCCCACCTAAAACCATCTAAAGCTAGCCTCTCACACCTACGAATCGGGGCATCCATGCCCCTCCTCATCACTTGTCCGAACCATTTCAATCGAACTTCCCGTATCTTATTCTCCACTGGAGTCACACCAACCCTCTCCCTGATAGTCTCATTTCGAACTCTATCCCCTCTAGTCAGCCCATAAATCCAACGCAACATCCGCATTTCTGCCACCTTTATTTTTTGAATATGGGAGTTCTTAACTGGCCAACACTTCGCTCCATACAACATGGCCGGACGAATTACCACCCTGTAAAATTTGCCTTTAAGCTTGGGCGGCACCTTCTTATCACACAACACCCCCGAAGAGAGCTTCTACTTCATCCATCCCGCCCCAATATGGTGCGATACATTCTCGTCAATCTCACTGTTACCTTGAATCACAGACCCGAGATACTTGAAACTATCCCTCTTACACACCACCTGTGATTCCAACTTCACTACCACCTCATTCTCCAGCCTCACATCATTAAACTTGCATTTCAAATACTCTGTCTTGCTCTTACTCAACCTGAATCCAAATATTTTGATAATGTTCCATAACACTTCTCAAGTTTGGAAACCTTTGATAAGAACTCCATGTGATCTTCAAGCATATGTTCGTAAGGTACTGTTCTTGTCTTCTCCTTTGAAGGTGATGTTTCATGATCCTGCACAAGAGGAGAAATGATACTAGGCAAAATGCTAGTATCTTGGTTAGTGAGTGACAAAGGCTTAAAATTTGAGTTTTCTTTGTCACATTGGATTAAGAGTGGCCTTTAGTGCTCGGGGTAGTTTGACACTTGATTTTGGGGAGCTTGGGGAAGGGTTTGGGGTATTTTTTTAGTGGAATTGTAGTGATCGGGATACATGTGGTGGGTTGGAGGAGTAGGATTTGAAGAATTGTGTTTTCATTCCAAACTCACCATTCTTCCGTCTAAATTCATCATTTTCCCTTCCACTTTGGTCAACTTCTCATTCATGCTTGTTATATCTTGCCACAAACCATAAGGGGTTCATTTCCCAAAGAGTATCAAATTAGACCCAGCTTAGGATAGGTTGAACCTCAACTCCCGGGGCCATGGTAATGGATGACTTAACAAAGAAAAAAGAACTTGAATTCAAGAATCAAAATAACAAAGAAACAAATCAAAACGAACAAGAAAGACTTGTATTCAAGAGTTAAACTAAGAAAACAAATAATAAGCGAAGGAAAAGACACAAGAAATTAAGACACAAAGAAGAACAAATCAAGAATGACGTTTAAGAATAAAGAAAATGAAACTAGAATTCAAACCTTTAGCAATGGATCAATTAAGGTTTTGAGATGTGTTTAAGAGCTTTAATTGATGTTAGAAAAGTGTTGATATGTATTTACGAACTTGAATTGGAGTTATTGGGGCTTCTATGGACAAAAATTCAAGAGTTTGGGACTCTCCAATTGAATTTTTCAAACTCAAGAAAATCTGAATTTCTTGTGGTCCCCTCCTTTGTACTCTCCTCTGTCTTCTTCCTTTGGAGTATTTCTTTTGATGCCTTTTGATTCTTTTCTCTCTTTGGAAGAATGAAATATTCTTTGGAACAAATAAGGACCATATTTTCTTTCACTTCCTTTTCTAGATGAAACACACTAATTATGAATGTTCTTCTTCAATAATGTATGAAAAGCATAAAGAACACCAAGAACATTCAAAATTGACCCTCAAGCAAATAACCTCGGAATTCGATGAAATTCGAACCCCAAATACACGTCAACCTCTCAAACACAACTAACACGTTTTAAAGCCCAAAATCTCAACAACCTTCCAAATTCGAGCATCCACCTTTAAGTTTTGTTAACTCAAGATCAACAATGATGGATGACTCAAATCAACTCTGACTTAGCTCAAATTTGGATTTTGACTTAAATAGTATTAGAGAACAAGAATCTAACACCAAAAACACAAGAAAACATAAAAATCAAAAACTCAAAAATTTACCTAAGGGTAAAATGGGAATAAAATATCTTTTGTGTTTTTTTAATTTTTCAACACAATGAGTCCCAAGATTGACTTCATGGGAACGAAATCAAGCTCAGTTCTAATACCAAATGATATAAGACAAGATACGAAAGACAAAAACATGATTAAACAAAGAAAACAAGACAATAAAGTAAAGGATATATAGATTGACACAAAATGATAAAGAGAGGAAAACCTAAGGGTATATTAAACCCGAAGACCTTTCTATCAAAATACCACAAGCACCAACCTCTTACAAGGACCTCACGGGAATAGACCAGAGCAACCCATATTTTACACAATAGATGAAACTCCCAACAAGTTTTCATAAAAATACTCTCAAGTGTATTCAAAACAACATCATTCAACAACTATCCACAAAATGATGGAAAACTAGCTATTTATAGCCATGGGCTATTTACTACACAATGGATATAAAAAGTAACCCTAAAAACTATTGGGCCCAAAAGTGACCGAAGAGCCCAATCAATGCAAAGTGCGCCCATACTCTCTCGAGGACCATGCTATCATCTAAATGAGGTATTGCTCAATGCTTCTTTGGATGCCATCTTTAAGTATAACTTCTCCCATATTCCAAGCTATCATCCACATGCTATATGGTTTTTGTGGGAGATTAACAAGGGTACTCAGAACATGTCTTATCATCCTCGAGATAGTCATGGCTTGAAATCCCTTGTGTTGGCCTCAAATTATTTGATCAAAGGCATTGATGCCAATTTAGATTGTATTAAGGCACCTTAACAGGAGGAACTGGTTCTAGATGCATTCAGACAGGGGGAACTGAATCACCATCTACTCTTTCACAAACCAGCTATAAGGAACCTGGTAGCTCTCAAAGACAGATTCAAAGAGGGTATAAGTATCAAGGATCTCATTCTATTAAAAATATTCTCAGTGATCTCACTTTTGGAATAACCATAAGATTGGGATTAAGAAGTATATGTGCCTTTAAAGCATTTTTGTCTATAATTAAACCAAATAAGACAAACAAAGAACTCCTTGATGTTGATTGGATCATAGCCATACAAGAAGAGCTAAATGAGTTTGAAAGAAGCAAAGTCTGACACTTAGTTCCTCCTTCAAAAGACAAAACTGTGATTAGGACTAAGTGAGGGTACAAAAACAAAGTTGATGAACATAGACTAGTTACAAGAAACAAGGAGAGATTGGTGGTCTAAGGATACAACCAGGAAGAAGGGATAGATTTTGATGAGACAGTTGCACCTGTGGATAGATTAGAGGCTATCAGGATTCTTGTAGCCTTTGTATCTCACAAAGAGTTCATATTTTATCAAATGGATGTTAAGAGTGAATTCCTAAATGGCATTCTTAAAGAGGAAGTGTATGTGAAATAACCTCCTGGATTTGAAAGTAAAGAATTCTGACTATGTGCACAAGCTTGATAAGGTATTGTATGGACTAAAATAAGCTCCAAGATCTTGGTATAAGTAGTTGTAAAATTTCCTTTTGAAGCATGGACATACTAGAGGTAAAATTAACAATACCTTGTTCTTAAAAACTAATGGGGAAAATTTATTAATAGTGCAGGTATACGTTGATGACATTACATTTGGCTTAACAAACATCAACATGACTCATGACTTAGCCAAACTCATGAGTTTTGAATTTAAGATGAGCATGATGGGAGAACTTACATTCTTCTTAGGCCTACAAATCCAATAATTACCTCCTAGAACCCTGATCCATCAACAGAAGTATGTGAAAGAACTTCTCAAAAAGCTCTTCAGAGAGGAAGCTAAAAAAATTATCACTCTAATAGCTACTGCCACTAAACTGGACATGGATGAAACAGGTCCATCTGTGGATCAAAAGTTGTTTAGAGGGATGATTGGGTAACTGTTGTATCTCACGGCAAGTAGACCTGATATTGTTTTTAGTGTAGGTTTATGTGCAAGGTTTCAAGCAAATCCTAAGGAGTCTCATCTGAAAGCTGTGAAAAAAAATTTCAGATATCTCAAGAAAACCACTGATCTTAAACTATGGTACCCTAAAGGAAGTAATTTCAACCTGGTAAGTTACTCTTATGCTGACTATGCAAGGTCTCTAGTGAACAGAAAAAGTACTATAGGTATGACACACTTTCTTAGATCATGTCTAATCACCTGGTCCATTAAGAAACAAAACTCAGTAGCCTTGTCCATTGCCAAGGTTAAGTATGTTGCTGTTGGTTTTTGTTGTGCCCAATTATTGTGGATCAAGCAACAACTCATAGATTTTGGTATGAATATGGGTTGTGTCCCTATTTTTTGTGATAATACAAGTGTTGTTAATATTATAAAAAATCCTGTGCAACATAAAAAAACTAAACATATAGATATCAGACACCATTTTCTTAGAGATAACATTGAAAAAGGTCTTATATCAATCATGTTTTGTTCCACCGAGGATCAAATAGCTGATATTTTCACTAAGGCACTAAATAAAGAGCACTTTGAAAAGAATAAATTAGAGTTTGGGATGATTAAGATTGCATAAACTTCTTTGAATGATTGACTAGAAATCGTAGTTTTTGTTTATGTCCTGCCTGAAATGTTGAATAATTCAATCTTGTACATTAAGTTCTATGTCCTAAATCCAGAATTTTGAATGAACTAATAAAGTGGTGCAATTATGCATAAATATTAGTTCATACAAGTAATTATGACTATATTTTGAGTCTCACCATGAATGATCATCATTAATCCTTTTTAGATTCAGCTTGATAAAACACTGAGATTAATTGATTCCCACACCAATTGTATCTCTAAAGTCTAGCTTTACCCAAACACGAGAAAAGTTATCCTATCTTGACATCTACTTCACTTGAAACTCCTTCACCATCATTACCTGTATATTCTATGTTTCTACACTCATCACTCACCTCTCACCCCGATCTCTTTTCTATTTTATGTGTGTATTTGTTTTTAATGTCTTTCTCTTCATCACCTTTCAATAAATTGCCTTCAAATTCCTTTCCTAATCCTTCGTACAATAGCAAGAAGAGAAAATCTTTATCACAGACTACTCAGTCACAATTTGTTCTTCCTATCAAGAAATGAGTTGTAAAACTTATTCATTATGATCCCTTTGATTTTAAAGAAAATAAGGATGCCTTGGTCAAACAAGATACAAATCTAAAAAATAAGCAAGTATCTGGGGATTCTGCTGATCCTATAGAATTGTTGAAAAATATGCTTGCTGAATTACTTCTAGAAAAAAAAATTAGAACGTGAAAAATCAAAAAGGGATCAGAAAGATTCCTGGGAAGTTGCCAAAACTAAAATCCTTATCGCTGAAACTGTTCATAACAGTGAAAAAGAAAAGCTTATTGCTGAGATTGATGCACTTAAAAGTTTTCTTGCCAAGAAGGATGTTGAATTGGTTACACATGAGGCTGAAAAATTAATGCTTCTTGCTAAAATCAAGTCCCTTCAGGCTAATCTTGCTCATGAAAACAATGACGGAGTCCACCAGACCACTAAATTTTTTCTTTTTTCATAAAGCCCTAGGATTTCTTATTTCATCGAGTTGTTTTTAGAGTGATTAGTTATTATCATATTTTGGTGATCTTAATAAAATAGTTCCTTTGCTCGTTAAACTCATTGCTCTTGCACTATTATGCCTTTACTATTTTTTCTTTCTAGTTTTGCTCGTTATAGTGATAGCCCCAGTGACCATGAATTCTTAAACATCTGATTTTTGTCCAGGCATATCTTGAACAAACTTTTTGATGATGTCAAAAAGGGGAAGATTGAGTTATACAATGTTTATAACCTAATGGCTAATGTTTCTTTTTTAAGTGTCTTTTCTTGACTAAGTGTTATAGGGAAAAGGGATAAAGCACTCTTGCGCTCTTGGTGAACCACGAGTGATTAAAAAAGTTATAATTAAATACAACACTTATTGATAATATTGATAATATAAAGAGAAAGTGTTGCACTCAAACAACGAGATTGACTTGAAGTAGGAGTTTGACAACTACAAGGGTTTCACTAAACACGGGACTCCAACTGAAGATAAAAGTCTGATAAAGTTAAAGAGTCCTAGGGGCAACAAAAGTAAAAACACAAGGAAGGAATCTTTGAAGAGTCATTATATATCGAGGGAGTAACTCACCTTGTTACTCATGCATTCAAAAAGATAGCAACGCATCAATGAATTATCAAATAGTTCCAAAAGCTTGAAGCATCAAAGAAGAACATGTTCCTTATACTTAGAGTTAAGGAGTCTTAGACTTTATGTATTAGGTTGGTTCTTGAGTTGTAATGTTGTCTAGTCTCGGTGAAGTATAAATTGAGTTAGGATCTTTGTCTTCAAGTTTAGGAACTGGAAGACTTGGGAACATTTATCTTGGTAAGGTTTGTATTTTGTAGAAATAAGAGTTAGAGGTTAATTCCTTGATTACAAGAGTTTTGCAATTCATTGATTTGTTGAGGCTCAAATTATTTTAGTTAAGTTGGGGTTAAATCCTGTAGAGGTACAGGTCGTGGTTTTTTACAGCTCTTTGAGCTGGGTGTTTTCCATGTAAACATCACTGTGCAATTACTTATTGTTTTAGCTGCATAGGAGCATGTTTGTTAACCTATTCCATTGATAGGCAACAGTTAGGTAGAAAACAGGAAATCAGTAGGCTCGTACTTTAACAGAACTCCAAAAAAGTAGTGCCTCCACAACATCAAGGCAAACACCACAACACACTACCCCAAATCATGGATAGGATAATTCCTCTCATGAGGCTTTAATTGACAAGATGCAAAGCAATCACCTTATCGTCCTACATCAACACGTACCAAATCCAACACCTGAAGCATCACAAAACGTGATAAAGCTCATACCATCCTTGGGAAAATCCAATATATGAGCTAAAGTCAACAAATTCTTGAGCTTTTGGAAACTCGTCTCATAAGTATCATACTACTAAAAGGAAATCTTCTTCTGAGTCAACTTAGTCAAAGGGGCTGCAATAAAAGAGAAACCCTCAACAAAACGCCGATAATAACCCTCCAAGCCAACAAAACTTCAAATCTCAATGGGTAAAGTAGGTCTAGCCCAATAACGAACCGCTGCAACCTTGGCTGGATCAATCTTCTACTGAAATAACCAAACCTCAAATCAATGTTCGAAAATACCTCAGCACCCTGAAACTAATCAAAAAAACCATTAATGTAAGGAAGAGGATACTTATTCTTAACCGTTACCTTATTCAATTGTCGATAATCAATACACATCTACATAGACCCATCTTTTTTTCTTCACAAACAAGACAAGGTAACCAAAGGTGAAATACTAGGTCGGATAAATCCCCTATCCAACAACTCCTGCAACTGATCCTTCAGTTCCTCCAACTCTGTTGGGTCCATCCTATAAGGAGAAATCAAAATGGTCTTAGTGCCCAGCTCTACATCAATACCAAAATTAATATCTCATTCCAGAGGCATACCAGACAAGTTTGTTGGGAACACATTCATAAACTCACGAACAACATGGACAAAATCCAAGGAATGAGGCGACACAACACTGGTATAACGAATATGAGCCAAGTAAGATAAACATCCCCTCTCAATCCATTTACGAGCCTGAACATAAGATATAATCCTCTTAGGACCTGAATGAAGCGCAGCCTTCCAAACTATTCTTATGTAAGACCCCACAAAGTCCCCTCATAGTCTGAGCCTTAAAGCGTATTAAGTGGAGTGTAATTCTGGCCCTAAAAGATTGAGAAGTGACTTTCCAAGTGATTAGTATTTTTAAACTTGTTGAATTTTCCTAAAAATGATTTTCTATTATGTGGAAAATTGAATTATCTTTTCAATAATACCCATTTTGTCAAAATCCGATGTCGGAGTAGAAAAATATAGCCTTTTTCTAGAAAGCAATGGAATCGCCCAGGTGCGATGGAGAGGGCCAACGGACCGTTGGACTAGCGATGGACCGTCGCCCAGACTGTCACACTGAGAAAGAAAACTGACTCACTGGCCAAGTACGATAGGGAGGGCCGACAGACCATTGGACTAGCGACGGACTGTCGCACCCTACCATCGTAATCGAGACAGAAAGTAAGATTCTAGCCTAGGTACGACGGTCAGGACTGACGGATCGTCGACCCAATGATGGACCGTTGCACCCCACCGTTGCATATCCCATTCAGTATTTTTAACTCATTTTTAAAAAGGGTTTTTTGGTCTTTTCCTACCCTTTTAACATTCTGATATATCCAAAACAAAGTAGATGACTTCATTCTTCATCCAAACATAAGAGAGCTAGGGTTTCTCCCTCAAGAAACAATCCAAAATCCTTTTCCAAGAAATTCAAGAACTCACCATAAATTCTACAAATTGAGTTGAGATTCGAGTTCCCCAAGTCAAGAGCTTCAAGAACCCTCTCTCAAGAGTAAGAAGAAGAGTTTCAAGCAAGCTTGTTCATCTAATTTCATAATCTAAGGTATATGGGGTTTTGAACAAGGGTAATCCTTTAACCCTTGTGCCCAAAGGTTTATTTTAAACTACAAGTTTCTGCAATTTATGAGATTTTACATGAAATTGAATTAGGGTTTTCACCCATTATTATTGATTGTCAGATCTTGATGTTTTCCATCAATTGAAAGTCAAATAGCATGTGTTTTCCATCAATTGAAAGTCAAATAGCATGATTTTACATGTTTTCTTAAGAAATTGAAGCTGGGTTTGTACCCTATGTTGTTATTCCTTGAGAATTTAATAGTTGCAATGCTCTAGAAATTGAAAGTACATGAGTATGTTGAGATTTTGAGATAATATGCTGAAAATTCTAGATTTCTATATGATTTATGAATCCATGTGATATCTAGTATGCATTTTGATAAGTCTTAACTTGAGATTTAATTATCGATCATTAAACCCCACTTGTGATTCAGTTTTTATGAACTTTTGTGCTATAAACACCCATGATTTAAGTATTTTGAGATTATTGAGAAAGCTTTGACCTTAATGGTCAAAGTAGTTTCGAAATCCACTTCACTGAATGAGATTACAGACTTTATAGTTGGGTTCTTTATGAACCATGTGATTATTTTAAAGTGAATTTCCATGAAATGAGCGTATCTAACTAAAGGGAGTAGTATTTATCACCGAGTAGGTTAAGTTACTACGATTTCCTATCCCAGAACTACGTGCCACTGTAGGATTGAGGTTTATGGGCCCGAGGCCGAGATAAATGATCATTGAGTTGAGGTTATACTCCTTGACAAGAGTATGACGCCTCTCCCCAATGTGAGGTTTCTTTTTTAGGAGAACAAGACATTGTACTCCATGTAGCTCGCATGGTTTATGTCGGTTAAGATAACCTCCTTATTAGTAAAAAGTAAATAAATAACTTTTGAGTATTTTTTCCAAGAAGGAAGTGGTTTTCTCTACGAGTAAGAGTAAGTAACCAGTTTTAAAACCAAAGTTCTAAAATTCCGAGTTCCAAGTGTCTTGAGTCTAAAAGAATTCTAGGTTCTTGAGCATTGAAGAAGTTTTACTCTCGATGAGATATATGCATGAGTTTGAGAGTATTGTTTAAAGTTTCCTTTAGTCTTTTAGTACTGAGAATCAGAGGAGAGTACAGATTTTTAAAACTAAAGTATAATGACTCACGAGATTTGTGTTACATGCTTCATTATCCATGATTTATGAGCTTTACATTTTAGACCTATTCAAGCTATGTGAGTCATTCCTAATTGCATGCATGATTTGCTTAACGAGTAGTGATATTGTTTTATGTAAATGCATACACCCCCATATACTCAGTACATTCCCAAGTATTGATCCACATATACGTCTATGTGCTACATTATTTTATAATGTAGGTTCAGGTGCTCAGTCCCAACCTCGTCAGTGATTCCCGAGTACCTTTGTCTACATCTCCACAGAAGTGAGTCCTCATGGTTCGAGGACCTATCTTCAGACTTTTTAGTATTTTAGTAGATATGTTATTACTTTCAGTTCAGTTTGAGTCAGTTGGGGACTTGTCCCAATGGCTCTCTAGTTCATAGAGTAGTAGAGGCTTTGTTAGACTAGTTATTAGATTGTTAGTATGTTGAGATTCCTAGTATTGTGGTCGTTTGGACCGAGTATTTTCTTTGTATTTCCTATCATTTGATATGACAGTGCCAGTGTTTTTCTTATTTCATCTCGAAATGAGTTATTATATATAGTAGCAGGCTCAAGGGGTTAGCTTGGAGATACTTGTAGCCCTAAGCACTGTGTGACATCCCGGGAGAAGATTTCGAGTCGTTACACCTTGGCACACCCGGCGAAGCTAAAGTAACGGTCTTAGAAAAATAACCTAAGACAACATGATAAGGAACTAACGAATCCATACCAAAAAAATATCAAAATCGACCATATCTAACACAAGCAATTCTACCAAAGTATCATACCAGACAAAAGTCATAACACAAGATTGGTGTACTCGATCCACCACTAAAAAATCACCTATTAGGGTAGATACACGAATAGGCATGGTAAAACGCTCACTAACAAAATCAAAACTCTAAGCAAAATACATAGACAAATAGGATAAAGTCGATCTCGAATCAAATAATACATATGCAGGTCTGAAACAAATGGGGATGATACCTGTAATCATAGCATCAGAAGCCTCTACCTTAGGTATGGCTGGTATAACATAACACTGACTAAGACCCCCAACTGGATGAGTAGCCCTACAACCGCCATCGTATGCTCCACCACTCTATCTATCGCTCTTCTAGTAGTACCCCTACCTCTCATAGCTTAAATAGGAGTATCCTGAATCACCCAGCGGGGATAGCCCCTGTCTACATGGCCAATCTCATCACACATATAGCAACCTCTACAACCAGTCTCAATAGGCGAAGGAACAACTGGACTTAAACGGCCACCCTGAACTGCTGAACTAGAAGATACAACACTTGAACTCTGTGAATCCTCCTGCACTGGCATACCATGGTATCCATGAGAACCTCTAAAATCTCTTTCTCGGGAGGTCTGACTCCTGAACTCACCAAAACATCGTGCCTTCTTGGCGACTCCCTGAGATGTACTAAGAATACCCTCTGTCATTTTAGCATGATCCATAATACTTTGAAAAGAAGCCCTAAGAACAACCATCTAAGATGTATTCAACTGAAGAGAGATATCTAAACCCTTCACAAACTTCCAAATCTTCTCAGACTCAGTGAAAATGCTATCATGGAATATCTGGACAAGGTGAGTCTCAACTGACCGTAAAATCACACCAAACATGTTACCACCCTAAAATCGACATTCTGAATTTGTTAGTGAAGTCAAATTTTCCATCCGAGGTCATTTTGATCAAATATGGATCCCATATCCATATTTCTAATTTTTCAACTTTCCTGTTGTTTTATCCCTTTTAGGCTCAAAAGATTGGAAAACACTTGGTTTTGACTATTTAAACTATTTCAAAACTTTCAAGAAAATTTTGAAATAACTTAAGAAATTAAAGAGTCGCCACTTAATTTATTTGAAAAGAAATTCAGAAAACTTTTTAAAGAAAATCCTAAGTCTTAAAACAGAAAAAGACTTACGCTTTTTAAGAAAATCCCAGGTAAGAGATTCTTATTAACATTTTAGAAAGTTTTTAAGGAACCTAAAACATCCGCTAACTTGCGGTTATCTGGGTTATTTGAAAACAACTCTTTGACTAACTTTAAAAGGGAAGGATGATTTTTGAAAGAAAATCGATTAAGGAAAAAATTTTATTTTCAAGATTTGTGCTAAAAAAGTTTTGACGACTTAATGGGTATTTTTAACTAAGTCTAAGAAAACTAAAAAACAACGAGCATATGAAGGGAAAGAGGGGTGACTAAAAGACTTAGGCCATTAGGCCCAAATCCATAGACCTTGTCCTAAGCTAATTTGAGCTTTTGACCCATCTTCTCCTGTCCTAATATAAATACTTGGATTTTTGGCCTATAATCTGTCCTAAACTATCTTTTTAGACCTTTGAGGCATAAAATCTGCTTCACCTGTATTAGATTACAACTTTAAATTCGAGGCCCAAAAAGAATAAATACATAAATAAATAAAACAATAATAAAAGTCGAGACTTTCAAGTCTCCAAATCCCCGCAACTTCATCAATCCCTTTTTCTTCCTCCTTCGGTAATAACTCCTTCTTTTGAGAGTCTATCTTAAGAGGGTTGAATCAAAAAGGTTGGCCTCATTGACTCAATATAAAATACAAAGGAGAAGGAGTCTATTTGAAGTCGGGATATCTTTTAATGCAAAGAAGATATAAAGAAATTAATACATGTTCAAGGTACAAAAGTGGTATATTTTAAAGAAAAAGAAAATATCAAGGAGATTTTTAAATGACAATAACAAGCATACTTGTGCACATATAACAACAATGAGAGTCAACAGATAAAATGCAAAGCAAAGACGCACCTTTACATGTCTCGTGATTTATGTTCATATTAAGAATGAATAAAAGTAAAAAAAAAAAGAAAGACTATATTTGATGGATTAATGCGAGAATAAACAATGTAAGAATGCAAAAGTACAGGGATGAGGCAATAAGAAAAATACTCAAGATTTTTTAAAATCGAACAAGCAAGATATCACAAACATAGACATTAATCCATATAACAAAAAGGAAAATGAAGGCTAAATTTTCAAGAAAAGGAATCTTTAACTTTCAATTAAGGCAACAATAACGGAGATTCATACATCTAAATTATGACCAATATTCTAGGGGAAAACATGTAATGACCCATAATTTAGCTTTTTATAACATCGTTGATTTCATTTAGATATGAATCGAAGATAGACATGAATCAAGTCATTACACAGACAAAGAGCACATATGACAATCCAAAGGGAGTAAGAAAATTAGAGTGAAAATTTAGCATCTCTAAAAATGAAATATCGTTTAACAATCATACTATGCATGACTCAAAATGTAACGCCCCAATTTTCTGAATTGAAATGCTACACGGTGATTATGACCCCGAAGGACCACAAGCTAACCCATGACTGATATCTGTACCTGTACGCTGCATAATATACGTGTAAAAATACAGAAAACAAGAACAATAGGTTATAAGGTTCAACTGAATGAAGTATCTGAAAAATCATAGCATCCATAAGGGGTAATAATTACCCAAAACAGCTGAAGTCTGAATCAAATCTAAAAGCCTCTAAATACTATTTGAATAAGGAGTAGAAGGAAGATGTCTCCAACTAACTCTGTCTAGAAAAACTGAAATGAAATAATGAATGAAATAAATAATATCGTCCTCGGATGGATGAGGACTCACTGCAACTCTGCGTACTGGAATGTTGCTGCTACTGCTGATCTAGAACTTGTGTTTCTAAACCTATGGTGTAATATAAAAAGAAAGCACCATAACGCAGATGCGTCAGTACAAATGAGAGTACTGAGTTTACGAGTGGGGTAGGCTAAATTTAAAAGGGTTTGTATGCATGAGGAAAGCTGACTGATTGACTAATATGAACGTGAGAGTGCAAACATGCATGCATAATAACTAAGATTGTGAATACATAATATCTAGATCTGAACAATAATACATGGTTTATTGATATCTAGCATGACCAATACTAGAATTCTGATAACATGGATGACTGTGTCTGACAGTCCTGAATCTGATAGAACTATCTGTGTTCCATTCTGTAACTGAATTAATTATATTTGACAGTCCTGATATACTGAAATTTAAAGAACTATCTGAATTCTTTTATTGAGACTAAAACTGTGGAAGGTAGCCATATAACCGACATGTCCCAATAATGCATATAGCAAAGTTAGGGTTCAATCTCTGCACCGACTGGAAGGGTGTCAATACTACGCCACTGGTAAGGACAAGATGTGAGTGACCCTTATCTGGCAGGTTACTCTAATGAGAATGGTGGGACCCTAATCTGATAAGTCAAATCACCCCATCAACCCTAATCTGATAGGTTAAGATGTCTCAACCTACGCTGGTTACGTAGTTCTGGAACACAAGGATGACTGCTAAGAATCATACCCTAATCCGATAGGTGAGTTACCATCCTTGGGTTCGCTCGGTGCTAATTACTATTTCCATCTAAATGGATACTAAACATGGTTAAACTAGATTGAATTGAACTAAATTAATTGAGTTCCGTTGACTGATGGGATAGTACAGAGATTACTAAGTTACTGAGCTTTCCTGAGTCACATGACTGACTGAGTTCTATGGATCATGGATTGATTAAGGATATCATGAAAACATGACTCGGCTCTAGGCACACAACTATATTTTTTGGGTACAAGTACCCCCAGGACTCGATGGAAGGAAACTGACACACATGACTGACTTGATCATAAGAGTAGAGTCCACAATTTACAATATCATAGGTAGGGGATTTCACACTAAGCATAGTTCTCAACATCTTATACACAAAATGTAATTGCATACAATATGTATATACTTGCATAGCTTCAATATCGTGCTCAATCCATATCACAACAACAACACATATCAATCAAGTGGAATTCATGTGGAATCATAAAGCATAGAGCATGGACTTGTCATTTAAGCACTATCAAATCATGGGACATGAATCCTATCATCCTAGGCATTTTATCAAATACTTTGTATGCATTCTTTTGGGTTAGGTGTGTTCATGAATTTCACCATATTAAACCACTCAAAATTCATGGGTTTCAACTAACAAATACATATACTTCATGGAAACACCTTTAGCTATCATCTTGAAACTTAAACAACAATCATCAACATGTACATGTTCATATCACAACAAGACAATCACAAAATAATGTTTAAAGCATTGTTCTTGAGCTCTATGAACGAAATGGATCCATAGATGAACACTATGCATACCTTAGATTAAGAATTTGTGAAAGTTAGCGGTGAAATTTCCTTGAATCGTGAAGTTCCCAATTGAAACCTAGGTTTGTTCTTGATGATCTTAGAGAGGATTTCAACAAAAGGAGTATATTTTGGTGTTTAAGAGATTTAATCACGTGTTTTGGAGATTATATATGAATGGAAAAGGACCAAAATACCCTTAGAAACACGGAGGTAGAATGCTGAAAAATTGGGCACCCATAGAAGTTGTAGGGCATCGCCTGGCAAGTCCACCGGGCTATCCAGGGCAGCACCTAGCTTAGAGCGGTGCTCTAGCCAGGGAGGCGCGGGCCTATCGTTCTGAGCTACTATTTTGGGTACCCAAATGTGCCCTTACGCTACTCCAAAATTTTGAAACTCACCCAGGATGTACTAAAACCTTGCCCCATCGCAACGCAACTTGAAAATTAGAAAACGAAGGTCAGGAAGGTCATCAAATTACAAACTTGATGGAATACTAGTAAGAAATTTGAATATTGGAGTAGGTTTTGTATTAGGATTAGATTTTATGGTACAAAATAATGGAGGTTGTCTTCTCACTAGAGATTGGATAATTTTTGCTAGCAATATCACCCAGTCACCGCTAATAACAAGATTAACATTAACTAAATACTGATATCTTAAGGATGGATCAGAAGAAAATAACTCGAATAGCTCGAATAAATCAAATAAAATAAAACCCAAAAAATCACTAGAATGTGATAAAGGAGAAAACTGCACATGCGAAGACAATAAAAAGGTAACAATGTATGAAGAACTAAATAATTGGTGTCAAGTGGAAAACATGTGGACGGATATGAATTAAAGAAGAAACTTAGCCATGTGACAATGTGGCCCACAAAGTTTACCCAGCATGCTAAAAGATTCTTCAACACATTTTGAAGTTTGCATTTGAAATACCCAGATACCTATAAATATCAGAACCTCAAGACTTACTAAGTCAGAACAAGAGAACAGAAGACCGAGAGAATGAGAGAAGAAAGGTTATAGAAAGATAGTCAGCATAAAGAATCTTTATTTTCTTAGTTTATTCAGAGTTTGTAAAAAATGGAGTGTGTGAGCAAGAATGTGAATAGTTTTCTTGTACCAACAACTATAAGTTTTTAGGGGACTTCTGAAAGGGGAAACCTCACTTCGTCTGACAGAAACAGTTATACTGTAGTCCATTACAAATTAGATAAAACTAAGGATTTATAAAAAAATTTAGGATTATTAAATTATGCTAGAAATTTCATTAAAGATTTAGGGAGAGTAGCAGGGCTACTATATTTTAAAACTGGATCTACGGGCCAAAATACTTTTAATACTAAAGACAAAAAATTAGTGCAAAAACTTAAACGCATAATCCAAAATATCTCAGACTTGGTCATGCTGTTAAAAACAGATGGAAGCTTCGAGGGATGAGCAGCAGTGTTAAAAGCAAAACCTAATAAATATAGAAATAAAAAGAATAAGAAAATTTGTGCTTACCAAAGTAGTAAGTATAAAGAAAAAGGCAATATGAGTAGTATAGACGCGGAAACACAAACGGTAATATACGGTCTAAATAGTTTTAAACTTTACATATTGAACAATCATGGTTCTTCTATTGACATTCGTCTTCTTCTAGACGAATTAGAAATAATTGGAGAAAAAATCCATCTGAAGGTTGCGTGTTCATTTCACGTCGGATTCACCAAACCACCTTCAGTTACTACTATTCTTTTCATTTATTTTTCGATAGATGAGAAAATTTATGCTTATCAAAGTGGTAAGTATACAAAATAACAGAGGTTGTCTTGTCACTGGAGATTAAGTTTTTTCACTAATTTTATGTCTTCAGTATTAAAAGTCTTTTGGTCCGTAGATCCCATTTTGGAATATAGTGTCCCTGCTACTTTCCCTAAATCTTTAATGAAATTTCTAGCATAATTTAGTAATCCTAAAAACTTTTGTAAATCCTTAGTTTTATCTAATTTGTCTGGCATTTCTAGAACCCTTTTAGCTATATGCGGTTGTAACTTTATTTTGTCGTCTTCAATGACTACTCCAAGGGACAATTGGTATGCAACGAGTAGAAATAACTACAAGAAATTTACCAAGACATAGTTCTGAGACTTTTCTGTACACGCTATACATCCTTCCACATAACAAGAACATATTAAAGGTAAAAATAATAATTTAGCAGATCAACTTGAAAATCAGAGGCAAGAAAATCATATTTAAACAAATAGAAACATGTAAGAAAATATAATACCAATAGAACCATATATATGTGTGTGTGTACGTTGTTTTGTGATTGTTTCTCTTCTCTTGATTATGCTTTACAAATATTTTGTGATATGTTGCTGAATTGTTCTTTTTGTTTTAAATCGCATTTCATGTCGAAGTGATATGTATTTTCTTATTGTTATTTTCGTCAAATATAAATTTTTGAAATAGCTGTAAACATTTGCTAATTGCAAAATTCATTGTTTCAGTAAGTTTGATTATCTTACGTACCTGTTTCTTTTATTAAATGTGAATTTCCCAATCGTGATTGCAGGATAAAGCTTCAAGTAATTTTTATTGGTACAACTAACTTAACAACAACAACAACAGTAACAACAACATACCTAGTGTATTCCCACAAACTAAGGATCATAAATAACTTAACAATTAAATATATTATATAGTCAGGTGAAGTTTTGAAGTAACTGGTAAAGTTGTTGCCTTGGACGATTAGGACGATATTCAAGGCTAAGGTGACCTTGAAGATTGTTGGCTATGAATGGTGCGATTAACATGGATACATTTGCTATTATGGTGATCTACATTGAGGAGGATTGTATTCGACATGGGATGTCCCAAATGGATATTTAGTCTTACTTTGGTTGAAGAAATCTCTCTCTCTCTCTCTCTCTCTCTATATATATATATATATATATATTAATAGTAATAATAATAATAATAATAATAATAATAGTAATCATTATAATAATAAAGAAATATCTTCAACTCGGTAACGTGGTGTTCTAATATTTGAATATTGTTATTTATCTTTTATCTCAGATTTTGATATTTTTCTCTTCATTTTATTTTAACCTTGCAGGTAGCACATATATAATATATCAAGGAACACGAGAATTTTTCAGAATAAAAAGAGATCCACACTAAAACATAGCAAAATTATTGCACAAAGAATGCATGAAGAGAGATAGGAACATAATTCAAGGTTTGGACATAGTTAATTACTCTCCCTAAAGGATTTAACATTAGTTTATTTGATGCTATATGTGTATAGGAAGTGCGAATAAGTTGAAGGTAGAAGCTTAAGGTGGTAACAATATAGGTTTGTTGTACATGTAACTATTCCATTAGTAATAAAGGAACAAATCTTCGCACTTGTTTATTTTCACCCTCTAATCTGCTTTTATATATATATATATATATATATATATATATATATATATATAAAGAAATATCTTCAACTCGGTAACGTGGTGTTCTAATATTTGAATATTATTATTTATCTTTTATCTCAAATTTTGATATTTTTCTCTCCATTTTATTTTAACTTTGCATGTAGCACATATATAATATATCAAGGAACACGAGAATTTTTCAGAATAAAAGAGATGTACACTGAAACATAGCAGAATTATTGCACAAAGAATGCATGAAGAGAGATGGAAACATAGTTCAAGGTTTGGACATGGTTAATTACTCTCCCTAGCGGATTTAGCATTAGTTTATTTGATGATATATGTGTATAGGAAGTGCGAATAAGTAGAAGGTAGAAGCTTAAGGTGGTAACAATATAGTTTTGTTGTACATGTAACTAGTCCCTTAGTAATAAAGGAACAAATCTTCGCATTTGTTTATTTTCAACCTCTAATCTGCTTTCGCTTGCTGCGACTTATGAAGGTCTCGGTTGATTCCTTTCCTTTAGATACTACGTTGTTTCAGTTCTCTTAATTTGAAAAGTCGATATTTATTAAAAAAAAAAAAAAGGTTGTTTCCATATGACCACATCATGAGGTCATGGGTTTAACTTGTGAAATTATACTCTTACAAAAATGCAAGATACAGTTGCATGCCATATATTGTTGTGGTTCAACCTTTTCTGGACTTCGTGTTTTAGTACATCAGGATGCCTTTTTTTCCTTATGTAGTAACATGGATACCATATTTAGTTTAGGTGAAAATAAAAAAGTTTAAAAGGACCATTTTCCTGTAGATAGCTAAAAAAGAGGAAAATGAAAGGAAATTTGAGAAATTATCTTATTTAGCTTTATTTTAGCATTTGTGCCAAACCAATTAATGGAATAAATTATGAATATTGTTGTCGACCTCCTTATTTGAAAGCGAGGAATAGTTATTGTTGTTAACGTTGGGTATGTGGAGGATATAAATAAGTGAATTTAATCTCCTATATCGTTTTACTTTTTATTTGTTGAAACTAAATAAAGAAAGAAATCATAAAATTAGGATAATACATTTTTTCTTAAGGTAAAAATAAAAAAGTTATTAAAAGGACCATTTTCCTGTAGATAGCTAAAGAAGAGGAAAATGAAAGAAAATTTGAGAAATTATCTCATTTAGCTTTATTTTAGCATTTGTGCCAAACCAATTAATGGAATAAATTATGAATATTGTTGTCGACCTCCTTATTTGGAAGCAAGAAATAGTTATTGTTGTTAACGTTGTGTATGTGGAGGATATAATTTCTTAAGGTAAAAATAAAAAAGTTATTAAAAGGACCATTTTCCTGTAGATAGCTAAAGAAGAGGAAAATTAAAGGAAATTTGAGAAATTATCTCATTTAGCTTTATTTTAGCATTTGTGCCAAACCAATTAATGGAATAAATTATGAATATTGTTTTCGACCTCCTTATTTGGAAGCAAGGAATAGTTATTGTTGTTAACGTTGTGTATGTGGAGGATATAAATAAGTGAATTTAATCTCCTATATCGTTTTACTTTTTATTTGTTGAAACTAAATAAAGAAAGAAATCATAAAATTAGGATGATACATTTTTTCTTAATCGAAAATGTTTACTAATTTTAATATATGACAAATACATTTAATTTTCATTTATTTAGAATATACATCTTATTCCTTTATTTATAATTTTACCATAATTCTTAATTATTCACCATATAAATACCCATATTTAATATTAAAACTTATATTATTACTAAGGCTATTTATTAGATAGATTGGATGGATAATTACTTTTAACGGTTTTTCTTATCATTTATCAGCTTTTAAATGTATTAATCCGCTAGCCAACAAAAAGATATTGGTTGGTTTGGTATCAACTTAATAATTATCGGGCGGATAAAGGATGATGTAACAATTAACTTCACTATATCTTTTTCAATGAATTTAGCCACATTAGAAAGAAAAATTAAAAATTACACAAATGCACAACTTATGTTTCTAATATTACAAAAAATCTCAACTCTCTAAACATATTACAAAAATCCCAATATATACACAAATGTTATGTATATATCGGCTATGTTATGTATATTAATAGGGAGAGAGAGTAAAGTAATTAAAAAAATGGGAGTGAGTATAATTAGGATTTGATATTTATGTTATTTATAACTTTTTCATTGAGCTAAATGCATTGAGGCAGTGACAACGAAGTTGTCTGGATAGAAACTATTCACGCACGGTGAACAAAAACTTTGTTAAATGTTGACGACTTGTCGAAGAACATACTGAAAAGATGATCCTGTTGTGAAGAAAATATTCAGCAGTTTGGCTTAGGGTTTTTTTCACTGCCTAGGGTTGTTTTCCAATCTAAGAATTAAAAACTAAGAAGTGAATAATTGATTATTGAATGGGACTGTAGGCTAAGACTTTCCACATTAACTTTACATTTTTAGAATTTACAACGTATATTTCATAGACTTAAGGATAAAAGTACAACTTTATAACGGGTTAATCATTTATCCTATAAGGGGTTGTTTGATTGGGAACGTAGATATACTGAGATTAGTTATACTGTGATAAGTCATGATAGAATGAGTTATATTGGTACTAGTTATACTGGGATTATTTTTTACTGAGTGTTTGGTTTGTTGTATTTAAAGTAATATGCATGATATAATTTTTAGGAATAAATTAATTGATTATCAAAATACCCTCCATCTTATTTAATTTTTTTTAATATATATTTCTTTTCAAGCTTAAATATTTATTCTTAAAAATAAAACTTTCATCTTATTTAGCTTAATTTTTGTTGTGTGTGCGCATTTTCATGATTATATCGCGTGTATTTTAAAAATAAAATTTTTATCTTATTTAGCTTTAATTTTTTTGCGTGTGCCTTCCCATAATTATGCCATATGTGTTTAAAATAAATCCTACTACATCTTATTTAGTATGAAATAAAAACTTCCAACTTAAATTCGTTAAAGTAAAAGAGAATTTGTTGTTCATGACTTCATTTAAACACATATCACTCATATAACATAGCATATTAAAATTCATTTTAACTAATATATACAATATCAATTTTCAAGTGATTAAAAAACTATTTAATTTAGGAAGGTCTGGAGGACGCGAATTACGGCAGAGGATTAGGTCCAGTTTGGGTCGCTAGGGTAGGGAATTACTTGGTGGGGGTTTTATTCCTGTTATGATTCCGTGTTCCATGTTCCGTGTTCCATGTTTATTACGAATCTGTGTGCTTTCTTCTGCTTTCCTCTGTTTTATATTACTTTGGGTGCCGTATTTATGTTATGTAATCTGCTTCTGTACTTTACTATGTGTTTGTGTGTGATATCTCGTGCCTTGAGCCGGGGGTCTATCGGAAACAGCCTTTCTACTTCATCAAAGGTAGAGGTATGGACTGCGTACATCTTACCCCCCAGACTCCACTAGATGGGAATACACTGGGTTTATTGTTGTTGTTGTTCAATAATGCAGTCGATATTTTTATTATTTTTTAGAGAAATTAAAATATATAAATTAACATAGTAATTATTTAAATAAATTTAACGTATAATATATTCATAAATAAAATATATATATGTGTGAAATGAATATCATAAGATTTGAGGATATTTTTGTCCTTTTATAAATTTATCCGAAGGAGAAATTATGGTGGAATAACTATTCCACCAATTGAGTGGATAATTTATCCTGATATTAATTATTAATTCAAAAATAAATTATCCAAATATTATCAACCAAACAAGCATTTAAAAAAATGACCCCTAAGAGAATTAAGTAATTCATTCTACACTATAACCCTCAACTATAAAATTTTAAATTATTACTCCATATCAATAACAAAAATTAAATATAATAAGAATCAGAATCAAAATCAAAATTTAATATTAGCCAGCAAAAAATGCTATTATCAATCAAAAGATTTACTATGACAAACATTTGAAAACCTTCATGTAAAAAAAAAAAAAAAAAAAAAGAGAAGAAAAGAATATAAGAAGGGTCCGACCCTAACAACATGCCTTCCCCTATGTGCCTTTTTTCTGTTCGGTGACTGACTATTTAGTAACGACATGAGTTTGGAGAACAGTAAAACTGAAAACTCTGACGAACACAAAGCCAAATCCTTCTTTGATGTTTATGGCCCTGAGGTCCCTTTCCTATAATATTGCTTTTTCATCTTATGTATATGTTTTTTTTTTTTTTTTTTCAAAAAAACTTCTTTAATGGAGTACCAAAGCTCTGCTTTTGTATATCATGAATGTGAATTTATTTTGCTTATTAGTGGATGTGGGTATCCTTATAAAGTTCTTAAATAGTTATAGCACAGCTTTTCTGGATTTTTTTTTTTGTTATTGTTGTTGGGTTTCACGAGTAACATGGATTTCTTTGTGGAGCTTTTGAGTGGAGTTAGTTTAATTGGGTTGTATTGGATGGAGTTTTAATTGGTTAACTTGAAGAAAAGAGGAGATTGTTGCTAAATGAAAATTTAGTATGATGAGGATATATTGTTTTAATTGTGAGTTCAATGGAGAGTGGTTATAAAGGCATTAATTTTGAAAATTAATTAATCATGATAGAAACCCCAAAACAACAACATAGCCAGTGTAATTCCATAAGTGGGGTTTGGGGAGGGCAGTGTATAAAAGAGACAAGGCTAAAAGGGGGAAAATAAAGCAGCTTTTGTAACCGATAAAAGAAATATCTTTCGTGATTTGTAGATTGAGTTCATTTAAGTGAGTAATTTTAACTTGCTCACCCAAAGAGGAGGAGTGCTATTGAAGAAATTAAGATTCGTATTATTGAAAAATTTGGAACGCCGTGGTGACATACTATTCCTGTTGTCAGCGTCATTTTCTATTTGGTGTTTGCTTGGTATTTTTCTTCTGTTTTTGTTTGGGAGACAATGGTCATGTTGTTAATTTTCCAGATAGTTGTGTCTGATCCATTGTTATTTATCATTGTGAAAGAGAAATTATTATGCATGTTGGTTGAACTTTTTAATGTCTGTGTGATTGTTATACAAGGTTTGAATTTTTGATTGTGGTGTAGGCGCGAGCAGATATTGTTTTCAACAAACCAGAAGCCAACTCAACCTTGAATCTTCAAGTATGTTTAATAACATACTGATCGAGGTTATTTTTTCTTATTTTACAAGAGGTTAGAACTTGATTTATCATGCTTAATGTGATAATACAGGACGTGCAAGGACTTGTCACCTGGGTGCTTGCTGATGGGTTCATGCCATCATGGGTTTTTATCAAAGTAATGTATTTCATTCCTTTCTTTGCATGTTATCCACGCAGGCATGTATAACTGTATCAGACGCACAAACGTCTCACTTTTTTGGAATACGTTGAGGAAAATCTGGTGAGGACAGATTGAGCTGTCCTTACCTTGAGGTTTCTCATATCAATCTGGTCCATTTCAAGGATTGCTTACTGGATTATTTATATATTTGATAGTGTATAAATAACACATGCAACAATAATTGTTTGCTAGTGATCTAGAATACATTTTCATCTCCATGCTAGATAGGTGATGTAGATTTTGCTGGTAAGGTACATTAAAGCATTAGTCACCCGAAAGTGTATAAATGATTATATAAATCACACTGGAGTATCTGATGTTACCAAATTATATAACTGTTAGATTCACTTTTTCTGACTCACCTGTTCAAAAAGAATCAAATCATGTCTCCTTTTTGTCCTTTTTTGACACATGGAATGTAGAAATTGAAGATTGCTCAAATTAGTGAGAACAATGTAAAGAAGATCAACTTTTTTTTTCTTTTTTAATTTGTTCTTTCGGTGTAAGGAAAGGATGCCCTGCTGTCTTGATAATTGGGCAAAGGTGAATGACTCAGTTAAGTCACATTGGCCTAAGTTACTCGGACTTTTCACTTTCGGTGCCGCACCCGTGTTGGCACAACATGGGTGTGGGATATGTACCCGATCTGTTCAACTGATTTTGGGTACTTTGACCAAAATGATAGGGAAAGTTTAGACACATTTAATGATTTCTATAATTAAAACAAAAGCTAAGGTGAAATTGAAGAAAATGGTATACCTTGCTCATAGAAATTTCTATGTTATTGCTTTTCCTTTTAGATTCTCCTCTTGATCAATATTTTCTCCTCAAGTTTTCTATATAATAGCTCACAATATAGGTTTTATAACTCTATTTTTAGACATTGAATTATTTTTAACCTAATCCTTGCACGCGTGTCCATACCTAGATCCATATCTCCGGATCTTAAGATTGAGATCATGAAGGATCCCACCTATAGATCTGCACCCACGTCACCCGCACCAGAGTCCGAGTAACTTAGACATTGACAACTTGTAAATATCTTCTAATACGTACTTGGTGTTTATGTTATCGAAATTATTGACCTACCCAAAAAGGGAAAAAAGAAAAATAAAATCATTTTTGGACCCATATCCCATCTTGGGTATTCACTTGTAAGTATGTACAACAATTACTTAATGAATTCACTAAAGTACATTTGCATACTTCCTTCATTTATTAATGTGCTGTATTTTAGACTCACTTTACCTTTATTGAATTAATGTGATTCCTATTTTATTCTAAAAATAAATGAATGTGGTCCGTGTTTAATTTGTATGTCAGTCTGTAATGAGTTTGCAGATTCTGCCAGTAACACGTAGCTGCATTATCTTATATGTCAATGTGAGTCATTAGGAGAATGAGTTGGTTGCAAAGATTGTCTTACTTGAGCTTGAGCTCTCTTTGAAACATCAATGAAATTTTGATAATACTAAGGAAATGGTATGGTTTTACTTGCTATTGGCTCTCAAGTCGTATGCAATCTAGGTGCTATATATCCTGAATTATGATATACTGCACATTTATTTTGACGTACAGGGAGATAGAATTTAGTTTACGTGGATGTTTGTTTGCCTTTCGGATGGTCCCTGTCAATTTTCCAGTGAATAATATCTTCCTTAGAGGCTGAACCCAGTTTCTTCTGTACCTCTCTCTTTTTGCATGCAGAATAAGCCTTTGATCCCTAAAGTGGTAATGCTGTATGTCCCTGGCCTCAATGCATCTCTATATCTATCACAGTCTAAAGTGCTCAAAGGTTTCAAAGAATGCTGTGGTGTTCCAAGGCCAGTTTTAGCTCTCAGGTTGGTAATAGCTTAGTGTTTGAATATTCAGGATATTACTCTTGTGTTACTTGTTTTAGTTTTTCTTTTGTCTTACTTGTGTAAGTGGAAATTATGTTTTCTTATTATTATTAGTTTTTGTTTCATGGTAGTTGTGTATCAGATGGAAATCAGACAATAGATGCACTTCTCACGTGCAAATCAAAGAGGAAAAGGAAAGCAGCTGAGCACATTTCACGGAAAATCATCCAGTCATCTGAACAAGGTCTGAGTCTGATCCAAGAAAAACTCTCCAGAAGTGTTTGTTGCGAATCTGCTATTTTGATTCCATTTCTGCTTAATTAGGGGTTCAGTTGCATGTGGGAGGAGGTCTAGAATGGCATGCCTGTAATGCAGGCACCGTCTCCTCCAACTTTATATCAGTATTATTGCTATGGTCTATGTTGTGCTTTATAAATTTGTCTACATCTGTAGAAGATCTGTTTATGATACACTTTTTGCCCCTTGAAGTTTTGGACAAGTGTCAGAATGGTTTCTGCTATAATAGTTAGATATTCTGCTGGCTGTTAAATTAGAGAACTGGATGAAAAATTGCCTTTTTGTGACCAGGTAAATATATTTCATCAAAAGCAGGTGGGCTAAACTCGTACACAAGGGGCATACCAAAAAGTAAAAAACCTATAAAAAGAGATTCTTCTCTATGGAAGAC